>NW_015387911.1:162424-164866 GCF_001527695.2 Protobothrops mucrosquamatus | reverse complement strand
TCTCAAGCAGATGTTGCGCAGCAGCCCAGAGACGTTGTACGTGTCACTTGCAAGTGGGACGGCACGTGCGGATGGACACGAGGGCCCATCCAGGAGACGTGTTTGGTCCTGCCTAGACGCCACGGTAAAGCTGGTGTTTTTCCCAAGTCTGGCCTTGGCAGCTGATGTGTCCATCAAGTTGATGTTGACTCTGAGCAACCCCAGAGCAAGATTTTCTCCCCCCGGGACGTCTGCCCCTGTCTGGACATTCAGGTTTCCCAGGGATGTAGCCACGGCTGCTGTTGTCTACGGAGGTTCTCCACCATCCAGGTCGTGGTTTTCGCAAAGCGGCTTTTCCAAAAGGCAACTGGATTTTCTTGCGTTTTTTTTCCCCTTGAAAATGTTTTGCTTCTCGTTCAAAAACCTTCCTCAGAACTGAAGAAGCTTCTTGGATGAAAAGTGAAATGTTTTCAAGGAAAAAAACCCAAGAAAGTCCGGTTGCGTTTTGGAAAAGCAGGTTTGGGATATTGCTGCTGTTATTAAGTCCCTCCACTTGCTGTGGTCGTCTTCCTTCTCCTTTTCTTTCTCCTCCTTTTTTCCTTTCCTTCCCCTCCCTCCCTCCCTTCCTCCCTCCCTCCTTTCCTCCTTTCCTCCCTCCTTTCCTCCTTCCTTCCTTCTTCCCATCCTCTCTCTCTCCTTCCTTCCTTCCTCCCTCCCTCCTTCCCTCTCTCCTTCCTTCCTTCCCTCCTTCCCTCTCTCCTGTCTTCTCTTTTTTCCTTTCTTCCTTCCTTCCTTCCTTCCTTCCTCCCTCCCTCCCTCCTTCCTTCTTCCCATCCTCCCTCTCCTCCTTCCTCCCTCTCCTTCTTCCCTCCCTCCATCCTCCCTTCCACCCTCCTTCCTCCTTCCTTCCTTCCCATCCTCCCTCTCCTTCCTCCCTCCCTCCCTCCTTCTTTCCCTCTCTCCTTCCTTCCTTCCTTCTTCCCATCCTCCCTCTCCTTCCTTCCTCCCTCCCTCTTCCCTTCCACCCTCCTTTTCTCCTTCCTTCCCCTCAAAGCCTTCTCCAGAGACTTGGGTTTTTGCACAATGTGTCCGAAGTGCAATTTCAGCCTTGTATTTATCCCTTGGGTAAAAATTCTGGATTGCTTTGTTCCGGGATCCGTTCTTTTTTTTTTTTTCTTGGCTCCCCACGGAGTTCTCAGGAGTCTCTTCCAATCCCCAACTTCAAAACCACCCCTTCTTTTTCTCTCCTGCTTCTTCAAAATCTATCCCTTGCTTCCACAGAGCGTCCCAGAGAAACGGGGGCCTGCACGGCGGCTTCTCCGGTTACTAACCTTTATTTATTCCAGGTTGGCAGCTGAGGGGCTGTTCCTTGTAAACTGCCTTCTCAGGTTTAGGACCGCAGTTGCTGTCCCAGTCCAAGACACTCTTAGACTCCTGGAGTCTGCCTGGAGACGTCTGTGCAGTTTTCTTAGTGACATTTTCAAAGATGGTTAGCCAATGCTGCCTTCTTAGGGCTGAGAGAGAGTGTCTGGCTCAAAGCCGCCCGGCTGGCTTTTGGGAAGCTGCCGGTGGGAAGATGTGAGATCCAGTCTCTCAACTCCATCGCTTTAACCACCACACCACGCTGTCTCTCTCTAGGGCAGGGGTGGGGAGCCTTGGCTCTTTTATGACTCGTGGACTTCAATACCCAGAATCCCCGAACCATCCCTGCTGACTCAGGAATTCTGGGAGTTGAAGTCCACAAGTCATAAAAGAGCCAAGGTTCCCCACCCCCTGCTCTAGGGCAATCTGTCTCAACTCTGTCAACTTTTAAGATTGTGGACTTCAAGTGCCAGCATTCCCCAGACAGCATGCTGACTGGGGGATTCTGGGAGTTGAAGTCCACATATGCTGACTGGGGAATTCTGGGAGTTGAAGTTGAAGTAAGCTGGCTTGAGGAATTCTGGGAGTTGAAGTCCATGTGTGCAGGCTTGGAGCATTGGGATTTGAAGTCCACATATGCTGACTGGGGGATCCTGGGAGTTGAAGTCAAAGCATGCTAGCTAGGGAATTCTGGGAGTTGACGTCTATGTGCGCTAGCTAGGGAATTCTGGGAGTTGAAGTCCGTGTGTGCTGGCTGGGGAATTCTGGGAATTGAAACCCACACTGCTTCAAGTTGCCTTGGTTGAGAAATGCAGCATTACAGGATTTGGGGTAGGGCTTTTGATGGGTTAAAGACTGCATTTGATTGGGTTCACACAATACCCTGAATCCTCAGCCTAGGAAGGATAAGGAGACACAATTGCCGCATTCACAAAACGTTCTGTTTTGAAAAGCATGGAAAGATCTGCTTCATATCATCTTCCTTAAGCAAGGGCTGCATTCCCACAACAGCCTGGATTGTAAATTAACTAGCTGCCTTCTAGTCTAGTCTGATGTGTTCTGTGAACACGACTAAAGTTTATCTAGGCTCCAAGGCATATA
>NW_015387911.1:136912-160157 GCF_001527695.2 Protobothrops mucrosquamatus | reverse complement strand
TGCCATGTTCACTATCCAGATTATTTTATCTTGCTTGTCAACAATGGCTACGTCTGGGGTGTGGTGTAGCAAGTGCTTGTCTGTTTATTATTATTATTTGTGTTTTCCCTTTGTTGAAATGTCTTCTCCCAACTCATTTATGTGCTGAAATTTGAGCCAGCAGTCTGTCTTTCAGGCACGGCAGCTACAGCCACCTAGTAACCTATGTGTACGTGAAGTATACTTAGAGCTAAACTATGATTCACAGTTTACACAGGGAATCCTAGCTATAGAGACCACTGCAGTGAACTGAGCCAGCTCATACAACAAAAAGTCAACTGGCACAAAGGTTTTCATTCACTTTTCTGATGGGAGAACTTTTCCTAGGACGGAAATTATCCGCAAATAAATGCTTTACTGCTGGATTCTTTTTTTTTAATGTCATGCTGCTCTTAGAGGCACAAGGGCTGCAAACACGGATTTTGATGGCTTCAGTACACATTTTAGAAAAGAACCAGAACGGAATGAATGTATATTGTTACCAGGTGGGGGTTTTGAGTTTTTTTTCTTCATTGTTTGTTTTTTATACTGCACACCGTCCAGAGTCATATTTTTCCCCCCTTGGGCAGCCTTACAAACAAACAAACAAACAAACAAACAAACAAACAAACAAACAAACAAACAAACAAATAAATAAATAAAATGAAGGCAGGACGAGAAGCAACGGATGGAAACTAACCAAGGAGAGAAGCAACCTAGAACTAAGGAGAAATTTCCTGACAGGTTAGAACAATTAACCAGTGGAACAACCTGCCTCCAGAAGCGGTGAATGCTCCAACACTGGAAGTTTTTAAGAAAAGATTGGACCGCCATTTGTCTGAAATGGTATAGGGTTTCCTGCCTGAGCAGGGGGTTGGACTAGAAGACCTCCAAGGTCCCTTCCAACTCTGTTGTGATTCATTGTTCTCATGGTCAGACAATTTCTCCTTACAGGTTAGTGGTGAATGCTCCAACACTGGAAGTTTTTAAGAAGAGACTGGACAGCCATTTGTTCGAAATGGTATAGGGTTTCCTGCCTGAGCAGGGGGTTGGACTAGATGACCTCTAAGGTCCCTTCCAACTTTTTTATTATTATTATTGTTGTTGTTGTTGTTGTTTGTTGTTGTTGTTGTTGTTATTATTATTATTATTATTATACCAATAAACCATATTGCAACCAGTCTGGCTATAAAGAGCGTGTCCCAGAGAAATAGCATTTTGATTTATGACCACATCTTTGAAATAATAAACTTTTTAAAAAAATCTATCTCAGGGTAATTTGAGCACTCAGGTTGCTAGTCCTCATGATGTGGTGTAATAATATGCTTTAGACAGGGAGGGGAGAAGAAAGACAACCATAACAAGTTGACCGCACATGTGTGGGCGGGAGCATTGTTTCTCAGTCTTAGCAACTTTTAAGATGAGTAGACTTCAACTCGCAGAATTCCCAAGCCAGCCACGGGGAAATACTATCGGAGAGAAACAGTCTGGTTTTGGAATTCCAATAGACATGACCTTGAACATCTATAATTCTTTTAACAAAAATGTTTTTATTGAGTTTTATAGGGTTGGGGATAGAATAGGATCGGGATAAGGATTAAGGTTTAGTGTGGGGTTGGGATCAGGATTGGTGTTGGGGGGGGGTTGGGGTCAACATTGGGGTTATCCCCCAATAACATTTTCAATCATTAGCAAACAGAATATTGTCTGGGTACATATGTTCAGTTAACAATAGTTGATATAGTAATAAGTAACTGTAATAAGTATAATAAACGATAATCATAAACAGTATCTGTTAGTTAATGCAGATCATTCTTCTTACTAATATATATTCAAAATAACATATCATATTCATTTCTCACTAGTTTGTTTTCCTAACCATTGGTAAAAATTATCCCCTGTTCTACTCTGGTTTCACTTCAGATCGTATAAATCTTTCGCCTTTTAATATCTATAATTCTGAACAATTTTTTCTTCCTTAGGATGATGAGGTTGTCCTTCAGTGTTCCGCCGTAGTCTTCAACGAGCAGATGAAGTTATGTCTGGCTGCCGAAGGCTTTGGAAATCGGCTCTGTTTTCTGGAACCTACCTCCAACGCTCAGGTGTGTAGTGAGGAAGGCAGGCGACCCAGGTGGGTGGCTTGGAAAGGTGCACGAACAACAGCTTAAGCCACCCTCCATGACCTGCGGCCACCTGCTAGGTTGGCTTTTCATACTGGGAATTAGGTATGGAAGTCTATCCATCTGGAGAACGTGGCTTTCTTTCCGCGGATGGATTGACCAGATTTATCATTTATTAGATTTATTAGATTTTTAACCTGCTTTATGATTTTGTAAGTAACTCAAGGCAGTGAGCGTTCATCGCAGACCACAACAACAAACCTGGGGGGTCGGTTGGGCTCAGAGGGAGAGACCGGCTCAAAGACACCCCAGCCAGCTTTCGTGCCTAAGGCAGAACTAGAACTCAGAGCCTCCTGGTGATTGGCCCAAAGTCACCCAGCCGGCTTTCATGTCTAAGGCGGGACTAGAACTTACTTTCTCCCGGTGATTGGCCCAAAGTCACCCAGCCGGCTTTCATTTCTAAGGCGGGATTAGAACTCATGGTCTCTGGCTTTCTAACCGGGGACCTTGTCCGCTAAACCAAACTGGAATCAAGTCTCGGACTTTTGACGAGCTGGCGAAGTTTTACGGTGTACCTTAAAAGGTGGCGCATCGGTTGTAAAACGCGGTCAATAGAAGCAAAACCTGCTTTTCTATCCCCACACAGAAAGTCCCCCCAGATCTGGCAGTATGTTGCTTCATTTTGGAACAATCCTTGTCCGTACGAGCCCTGCAGGAAATGCTGGCCAATACCGTGGAAGCCGGCGTGGAGGTAAGAACGGGAAAAATGTCCTTCCTTTGTGGGCAGTAAGTTAGAAGGCTAGCTCTTGGTGTGAGATCAGACCATGGATGGGAATGTATGTCTGTGTATTCAAGAGAGCTACAAGTATCTTACTAGAGCAGGGGTGGGCCACCTTGGCTCTTTTATGACTCGTGAACTTCAACTCCCAGAATTCCTGAGCCAGCATGAAGGAAACTTTGGCCCCTTCCTGACTTGTGGACTTCAACTCCCAGAATTCCTGAGCCAGCATGGGAGAAACTTTGGCCCCTTCATGACTTGTGGACTTCAACTCCCAGAATTCCTGAGCCAGCATGGTTCAGCTTGGAAACCTCTCCCTTTCCCCTCAGCATGGCTGGCTCAGGAATTCTGGGAGTTGAAGTCCACGAGTCATAAAAGAGCCAAGGTTGCCTACCCCTGCACTAGAGGGAGCAAATGAGCCTCTCTTTCGTGTATCCGGCACAAAAGCTATATATACATGCCAGCCTTGTGAGGTAGTCCAGTTAAGAAGCACACCCAGGAGTGCCAGCTCTACCTTTATCATAAGGTTATACAGGGAGTCCTCAGCTTACGACCACAATTGAGCTCAACATTTTTGTCGTTAAAGTGAGATATTTGTTAAGTGAGTTTGGCCCCCTTTTACGACCTTCCTGGCCTCAGCTGCTAAGCGAATCACTGCAGTTGATAAGTTAGTAACCCGGCCGTTAAGTGAACATGACTTTGCTCAGGGTGTCACTTCCTGGTTTTCATCCCCTGGTCCTCACTTGAGGCTGAGCACGTCCTGGGTCTGTTCTCAGCTTTCTCCCAGTGGGGAGAACCCAACGGACGTCTTGAATGGTGAATGAATGGAAGGTGGTTATCCTTTTAAGGGGCAAAGTGAGACATCCAGCAAAGCCACAGGTCTCCCGTGATGCTTGTTGACCCGTAAATCACCAATGGTTCATCTTGTCTTCCTCTTCTTTTCTTTGGCTTCTCAAATCGGCCGACTGACCCTCTAGGGTGTTGACTTGGACAAGTGGGTAGGTCATTCAGCCGCTGCCGTGATCCCGTCTCCTCGTGCCTTTCCTTCTAAACCTCTTCGCCCCCGCCTTCTCCCTACCCTGTTTTGGTGTGTGCCTCCCAGTTCCCGCTTTCCTTCTCGGGGTTCCCACCTCCTCAAATTTAACCCATAATAGACAAGTGACAGGTTTCAAGAAGACAGTTGATTTGACGGAGGGGGGAGGCGTTAACCTAGAAGGACACAACTTGGTTTGAAGGACATTCCAGACTGTTCGCGTTACGTCAGGGGTCAAGGGCCCATTTGGGAAAGAGCGTTGAGATGCCTTGAAGGGTGAACTGAGCATACTAAGGACCTGCAAATGGTAAGACAGGCCTGTGGCCTCTTAAAACCCTCAATCCCCAACTCCATACAAACAGGAGTTCTGCTCCTAGGGTGTAGGAGAAAGAGTGGCAGAGCTGGGGGCGGAGTTAAAAGAGAGATCAGCCTAGAATCCTTACGTCGTCAACTAAGTCCAACCTCCCTTGAATTCCATTGACCCTATCAAGAAACCAGGATAGTTTATATAAGCCCTGAGGATTTATTCCCTGCAACCTATACATAAGAACCTCATCTTTAACGGTCAATGCAAATTGGCGCCAGAGCAGAATCAACAGACTTCAAGTGGGGGGTCTGGACTCGGGTCTCTTTTAGGGGTGTAGGGATTCCAGACTAATGTCGTGGTTGATCTCTCTCTTGGGTTCAGCCTGGTAATCTTCTACAGACCCTTATTTAATCCCGAGCAGGTGCTAACCATTAGTTTGAGAAGATTCCCTTTGCGCAGGCACGATTAGCAATAAATCAGTTGAATTGGATTTTCAGATATGGACCTGATCTTCCACGCATGACACGGGCCCCCCAAATAATTAAGGTGCCTTTCTTCTGAGTTATGCTAGCCATCGGCTACCATTCAGATATATTGAGTTACATCTCCCAGAACTGAGCCAGCATTCTCACCATGACAGCAGGATCTGGAGTGGGCCTGGTTTTGTTTTTGTGTTTTGTCATGTCCCCTTCCCACAAACTGTCCCATTCTGATCACAGGCCAGTTCTCCTCTGTGAATCGAAGCTTTGGAGCAGTTGTGAATTCCTATGGAAATATAGAGCAATATCACAGTTTACGAAGTTGGGGGGGGGGGAAGCTTGCCAACCCCACAGTTCTTAGCAATGGGTTCTTTGTGGGTGTTCCTTGTGGCAAACCAGGTGGGATCCCCTTGTCCTCTCCCTCCAGTAATCTTTATCTCCCTCCTTTGTACCTCCTCCTCCTCCTCCTCCTGCTCCTTCCTTCTTCCACGTTTTCAACCCATCTCCCTTCCTGTTGGAGTTCTTCAGTAATGGTTGTGGTTTCCCAGATTTGTCCCTGTGTCCCTTCTCACTTCACTGCATGGTTCCTATCTGTGAACTCCTTCCTTCTGGACAATCCTCTGCTGGTCTGGTTGGGTGTAGAATGGAGTGGGACAAAACAAACGTGGTACTTGACAACGGAGGGTTGGGAGGGAGAATTGCTGCTGATTGTGGAAACTCATCATCCTGGGATGGGACGTGGTTTGCCTCATCTCACTCATCAAAACCTTGAATCCAGAAGCAACTTTACGCTGAGGTCCAGAAAAGGTTCATAAAGCCTTTCAAAGGGGAATGATGAGGGCCCCGGAATGTAGCCAGCTTGGCTCTGATCATACCCCTCAACCCCGTTCAAGTTTTGGGGAAGGACATCCATGAAATCCTAGTTGACAAGCAACCCATGTCGAACCTACCAAATGGGAACATCGGTTCTCTTGCTGTTTTATTGGGATAAAATTGGGGGGGGGGGGACACCCAAATGGAGCTGGTTAGAAGAAGGAGCAATTTTGCAAAATAGCTAAGCTAGGAGGATATGGATCCTGCCCTATTCTGGATAATTTGATCCCAAGGAAGAAAATGTTAAAATCCAGTGTCCTACAATAATTTGAATTCTGCAGTAACAATTTCAGGCTTGTATGAACTACAGATGCTCTGTTCTTAAGGCTCTTGTCTATCCCAATAATCTGGACCTAATTGCCTTCTAGGATGGCTCCATAGCAGTTGGGTCCATGCTCATGTGATGTCAGTTTTACGGCTGCAAGAATGCGTTAAATAATTAGAAGTTCCTGAGCGTGCTTTGGAGCTTCCAGTTTGGGTTTTATTTGGCATTTTCTGCAGCTAGTCAGGATCTGCTCACATCTGTGCAGACATGGCTCAAACATATCCATCCTTTGATGGATGCACCTTGCGATATGAGATGCAGGAGTTGACCTCTCCCCAGGGGGGTGGGGACCACATTCTGAGGCACGTGCTAAAGGAGGCGAGATTGGGACGTCCTGGAAATCTCCCCAAGCAATAAGTTAAGAGCAGTTTACTATAAATTAACGGGGACGGCAATGATGATGACCTGGATGACTGAGAATCTCAGTAGACATTTGAGCTTTAACTGAGTTTGGGCATTATATGTGGTACAGAAGGCCTCCTGCTCATGTCGGGATATGTCAAGTGGAGATGAACACAGAATTTACTGGGATGATCCCTTCTGGTAATTGTCAATTCTGTGCTTCCGTGCAATTTGGGGAACAAATTGTGGCACTGTCTTAGCCCAGTGCTGAGGAGAACTTGGCTGTGCATCATAGGTGACATTGAACGGTTGGCTGTCTGGTAAAATCATTGATGACCCTCTTGGTTCAGCCCTCCACAATGGTCCCAGTTTCACACGTTTCACATTGTGAAAATTAACTGCCCACCTCTGCCCTAACATGTTGAGTTGAAGCAGTTACACTATCTGTTCAATCTTGGCTGATCTTAGAAAGCTAAGCGGGGTCAGTTCTGGTTAGTCGCTTGGATGGGAGATCAGCAACATCTCAAAAAAAAACAAAAACCCAATGGAAAACTATATTATTGCCAAGAGAAGAACATGGACCTCCATGAACTAATCAAGGATCAAGCTTGACTAAGAGATTGTTGCCTTCCTGCCTTTCGGTTAGCAGGTTTCAATCCCACCTCTGAACGTTTCGTTCACCACAAGGTGTAGAATCTTGTCGATAAATGGAAAAGCCAAAAACTGGCGATAATTGTGGTGGGATGGTGCATGGATCTGAGCGAGCTCAGGTTCAACCGTCCACAGGTAAGGCTGTCAAATGCCCTGAGTGATTTGGATTTGTCTTTTGCTTTGTCATCCTCCAGTCCTCACAAGGTGGTGGACACCGGACTCTGCTTTATGGACACGCTATTCTTCTCCGGCATTCCCACAGCGGCATGGTAAGAGGGAATGGAATTTAAAGAAGCTGTGGATTCTGACATGGGGACAGGGGAGGGTTGGTGGGGGGGCTTCAGCACAGGGCAAGGTGACTCTATACTGGCCCAATTGAGTGGTGTTGGCACACAGCGGCCCCCAGGACCTTTTCTGGGTCAAAGCCAAGCAGGTTTATTTTCAAACTCTTGAGTCATCTGTTCTCTACTAAGGGAGTAGAAATTGCAAGGAACCTCAAAGGAAGGCTTAGGAGTTGGGATGTAGTTCTCGGCCAAGTAAACGTCAAGGTTTGACAAGGCTGGGAGATGTTCTGGAGGCCGAGTGGAAGTTCTAAATAAAGAAGCTGAGATCATCTGAGGTGGGGCAGTGCTGGCTGTTCCTTGCCTTCTGAGTCAATGTTCCTAGGAGAGCCATAGCTATGGGGTAGGTTCACTACCCCAGAAAGTCTGGGCTGGTCACCCTTTCGGCCAAGCATTGGCCAGAATGACTTGTTTGAGATGTCCCGTTGCTACCACTTTCAATAGCCCAGAATGAATTGATTGCTGGTTGACGTTGCAATCAGGGCTGTGGAGTCGGAGTCGAGGAGTCGGAGTTGGAGGAAATTTTGGGTACCTGTAGTCGGAGTTGGGGTCGGCAAACAATGCACCGACTCCGACTCCTACTAAATTTAGATTGGAATTAAAAAAAAAGCAAGTTTAAATGTCCCAATTCACAAAAAGTTATAATTAATGACTTCTCTACTGTAAGAATAAAGACCAATGCATGCAGTGCCTCACGTAACCGCAAAACGAACACGTTACGTGACCGTGAAGAAGCATGCTTTTCATGTGCTTCACTATATGGCACGCAACGCACAATTAGGAGCGGCAATACTTATACNTATGTTTTTTGCAGGACTAGAGACACTTGTATAAGTGAAGGGAATGGAGGGTCAATAGTTCAAGACTGAAGCTGTAAACCATTGGAAAAACTGCTGTCATTCAGCTAAGGCTATAAAAACTTGTAAACTCCGATTGTTAGCTTATTAATACAGAGGAGTCGGAGTCGGGGAGTCGGAGTCGGAGTCGGAAGTACAAAAAACTGAGGAGTCGGAGTCGCAACATTTATCTACCGACTCCACAGCCCTGGAATTAACACTTTAGCATTAACTCACTGGATCAGGCCAAACCTATCTTCTCAGAAGCGTCTGCCTCTAAGCGGTGGCTTCTTCCTCAGCGTCTGATCCGACTCTTTTCCAATTATCTTTTGGGTTTTCAAAGCCGACAATGGTTCAGAAAGACCGCAGAGATGAGGTTGGAAGGGCCAAATCTTAACACACCCTTGATCCAGATTGGACCATTCCAGATCAATTGGCAGTAAAAAAAAAAAGTAGAATTCCCATCAGCCTACTTTGCTTGACGTTTAGCAAGATAATGGGGAATAAATGAAGGCTTCAGTCATGTAATCATGCAAAGAGGAGCAGAAGTGGGACATTGAAGGTGGAATTTTTAGTACCAAAGTTCGCAGACCAGGAATAAACAGCTAATGTTGATTTAAGTCAAAAGTGGGAATCCTCTCTTTTTAAATTTATTTTCATCCTCCCTTTATTAATTTAGGCAGCAAACAGACATAACACTCCCTCCTCCTGTTTTTGAACCCTGGTTAGAGTTAGACTGCTTTTCGTACTGATTCTGTATTTGGGATAAGCCAGGAATCCTGGCTTATTTGGAACTTTTCTCCTTCCCAATGTTTAGTATTTAAGCTGCTTGACCACATCGCGTTCCTTGACGGATAAACTCGCCTTTGACGTGGGCCTTCAAGAAGATGCTTCAGGTATGTGGTGTGGCACGCGCAACGCTCATGGCAAAGCGGGCGCGAAGGGGGGGTGAGTGCGCGCACCCAGTAGTGGGCCACGGCCCATAGGTTGAGGACCCCTGGACTAGATGACCTTTGAGGTCCCTTACAGCATCTATGGCAGAGGTCCCCAACCTTTTGAGCACCAGGGACCGGTTCCGTGGAGAGAGGTTTTTCCGCGGATCGGAGGGTGTGTGGTTTTGTGTGCTGCCTGCATTTCACAGATGGGGTTTTGCTCATTTGTATGGACCGGTTACTGGCATGCCGTGGCCTGGTACTGGTCCACGGACTGGAGGTTGGGGATCCCAATCTACGGGATGCTTCGAAGGGATGGGGAGAATTTACGTATCAGACTCTTACATAAGACTATTCCAATTATTCTGTGTCCCACACAAAGAAATAAACGGACTTTATTTATTTATTTACATTAACATATACTTTTTATGCGTTATTTATGCTTTGGGCAGTGTACATTTTATGCATTTTTTTTTCTTGTTCCCATTTTCTTATCATCCTCAGTAGCAAACTACCCAGGTACAGATAGGCCTTGACTTGCAACCATTCGTTTAGTGAATTTTTAAGGTTATGACAGCACCGGAAAAAAAGGGGACTTACAGCCAGTCTTCACACTTACGACCGTTGCAGCGTCCAGCATGCACTTAACGACGTTTGCAGCATCCTGGGGTCATGTGACCGCCCTTTGCGGCCTTCCCAGCCAGGTTCCGATTTTGCTTATCGATTGGGTGGTTCGCTTAACAACCATGGCAAAAAAAAAAACAGGTTGTAAAATTGGGCACTTAAAAGCCACCTTGCTTCGTGACGGAAATTCTGGTCCCTGTTGTCGTAAGTTGAGGACAACCTGTAACTGAAACCGGGTGCGAAGTAGAAACAAGAGTTTTGTGATCTGCATGAGTTCTGTATTCTATAAATTGCATTTCATAGCAAGCCCTCCCCCCCCGTGCATAATTTGCATAATTGGTCTGATTTAAATTTCCTTCTCCTTTGGACAAGGAGTTATCAGTTGTGTGGGATGCCAAAGCATGATTGGCTATCGAATCGAAAGATGCCCTCGTCTCCTCGCCTTCCGAAACCACCGGGTGTTGCCTGTCCTCTTTCTCTTCTGATAGGCTGGTCTACAATGCCCATCATTGTAGGGCGACCCGGGAAAGGAATGCTGCATGGCAGAAAAATGTGCTTGAATTCTTGGCCGCCATCTTGATAGCGGCCCACGATTCTCCCTTCTCGCCCGCAGGAGAAGCCTGTTGGTGGACCATCCACCCTGCCTCGAAGCAGCGGTCGGAAGGGGAGAAGGTGCGCGTCGGGGACGACCTCATCCTCGTCAGTGTCTCCTCTGAGCGGTATCTGGTGCGTGTCCCAGTTTGGTGGTGGTGGTGCCTTCAAGGCAGATGTTCGGGTGGGGGATGAGAGCTGTAGGCCAGTGTTTCTCGGCAACTTTTAAGAGGTGTGGACTTCAACTCCCAGAATTCCAGGTGTCGACGTCCACCTGAGGTAAAGTTGCTCGGGTTGAGAAACAGAGTCCTCAAGAAAAGGGATTATTTATTTATTTCTTACGTTTTTAATCTAACACCTTTGTTACTTTAGAAGTAACTGGAGATATTGGATATAGCTAATATTCTTTCCTACTCTTGTTTTCCTCACAATAACAACCCTTTGAGATGGGTTGGGTCAAGAGAGACAGAGAGATTGGGCCAAAGCCACCCAATCGGCTTTCATGCCTAAGGCGGAACTAGAATTCACCGTCTCCTGGTGATTGGCCCAAAGTCACCCAGCCAGCTTACAGGCCTAAGGCAGGACTAGAACTCACCATCTCCTGGTGATTGGCCTAAAATCACCCAGTTGGCTTTCATGCCTAAGGCGGAACTAGAATTCACTGTCTCCTGGTGATTGGCCCAAAGTCACCCAGCCAGCTTACAGGCCTAAAGCAGGACTAGAACTCACCATTTCCAGGTGATTGTCCCAAACTCACTCAACCGGTTTTCATGCCTAAGGCGGAACTAGAACTCACTGTCTCCTAGTGATTGGCCCAAAGTCACCCAGCCAGCTTATAGGCCTAAGGCAGAACTAGAACTCACCATCTCCTGGTGATTAGGTCAGCATCTTAACCACAGTGAAAGACCAGCATATGTTGTGGTTGCTTACTCTGGGAAACAAACACACACTTGGGCAAAATCTCCGCCTCTCGCACCAATTTCTTCCGCTGCTCTTTCCTTTTGGTCTGGCCTGACCATTGAGGTGGGGTGGTCTTTGTCTTCTCCAGCACTTGTCCACTGCCAGTGGAGAACTTCAAGCCGATGCCTCTTTCATGCAAACTCTTTGGAACATGAACCCCATCAGCTCTGGCTGCGAGGAAGGTGCGTGGCGTTTTTTGTGGGATGGGGTGGGACTCCTTTGGCCTCCAAAGGTTTCAGATCACGTGGTGAATTTTTAGGTAAGGGTAGCCGATGTGTTGCAGAGGTGAACCTGTGCACTGGATGGGAACTGAGTTGATCTTGGGCCTTGCCCTGTTGCCATCTCAGGATCTGGAGATGGGTATTTACTCACTCTGCTGTCTCTTCTTTCTGCCCCCAAGGTTGTGTGACCGGTGGCCACGTCATGCGCCTCTTCCACGGCCATATGGATGAATGCCTCACCATCTCCACCACGGACCAGAATGAAGAGCAGCGCAGGTAGATCTCTTGAGTAGATCCAGAGACGAATACAGAGACCTTAACAGAACAGAATAACAGAGTTGAATGAGACCTTGGAGATCTTCTAGTCCAGGGGTAGAGAACCTTGGCTCTTTTATGACTCGTGGACTTCAACTCCCAGAATTCCTGAGCCAGCATGGCTCAGCTTGGAAACCTCTCCCTTTCCCCTCAGCACGGCTGGCTCAGGAATTCTGGGAGTTGAAGTCCACGAGTCATAAAAGAGCCAAGGTTGCCTACTCCTGTTCTAGTCCAACCCGCTGCTCAGGCAGGAAACCCTGTACCATTTCAGACAAATGGTTGTCCAATCTCTTCTTAAAAATCCCTCGTGTTGGAGTAACCTAGAACTAAGGAGAAATCCCTGACACTTAGAACAACTAATCAGGGAATGACTCCAGAAGTTGTGGGTGGAATTGAGCTGACTGAGGAATTCTGGGAGTTGAAGTCCACCAGCCTTCAGGTTGCCAAGGTTGGAGACCCCTGCCATAAACCAACAAGTCCCTTGGAAAACATTGTCTGCAGTGGGGATTTGGTCACTGAATCCTACTCAAGCATCTGGTAGCTAAGTCCCACTCCTTTTCAAATCTTTCTTCTGCAGGGTGGTGAACTATGAAGGAGGAGCTGTCTGTTCCCAGGCCCGATCGCTCTGGCGCCTGGAGCCCTTGCGCATCAGGTAGGCTGGTTTTTCAACGCTTTAGTCTTCCATCTTCTCCCGTGCCTTGGACCTTTCAACCTTCTTCGCTAAATTGACTTCTGTGAAGCGTCTCACGCCAAACTGACGTTTGCTTGCTTGGGCAGAACAGAAAATTAAATCTGACTGGGAATAGGCTGGTCTGTATCCATGTAGTACTAAATCACGATTTATCCATGGCTTATGGCAGACATGTCAAACACAAGGCCCGGGGGCCGGATGCGGCCCACGAAGTGGTTTCATGTGGCCCGCGAAGCCATCTTGGAAACAGTGAGGGAACGGCCCCTGCTACCTTGGCCCTGGCCCAGGCCGGCCGGGAGGGAGCCAATGTACAATTTTGTGGTGGCCATCTATGCTGAAACGCATTCAGTCTTAGCTCCACAAGGCCGTCTAGAAACAGCGAGGAACCAGCCCCTGCCGCGTCGGCCCCACCCCCTGGGTGCATGCTGGGGAGGGGTCACCCTTTGTGAGGAATGAAGAAATGGACCATGCCTTGGTGCTTGCCCCGGTCCCACCCCCTTCTGCCAGAGACCCTCAGATCTGTCCCACTCCTGCCCAGGCCCCCACAGGCACCCTTGACGCAAACGATGTAGAGCTGGCCATGCCCACCCAGTAGGCCGCACCCACTCCATCCATGCCCACCCCATAGGCCGCACCCACCCTGGCCACACCCACCCAGCCCCCCCAAGGGCAACCCCAATGCTCATGTGGCCCTCAGTGAAATTGAGTTTGACACCCCTGGCATGGGATCAACTAGACGAGAATAGTTCCATTTTTGGAAGCCATCTTCATTGGGACTACCGTGACATGCTAAGCCATAAACAAGGAGATAACTAACCATCTTCATCCCAGGCTAAACCAAACCAAACCATGTCTTTCTTATTGTTAAACCTGGGATTCCTTCTGTCCTACAGCTGGAGTGGTAGCCACATGAAATGGGGTCAACCGTTCCGTGTCCGTCATGTCACAACGGGGCGCTACTTGGCCCTGACTGAGGAGAAGGGGCTGGTTGTGGTGGATGCTGAGAAGGCCAACACCAAAGTGACGTCGTTCTGCTTCCGGGTCTCAAAGGTGAGAGGTCTCCTCATGTTAAGGGCTGATCCTGCCCAGAAGGGCCTTCTAAAGAATGAGAACTTCTACGGTTCTCTTGGAGAGGTTGAAAGTGGCCCAAAGGCTAGGCTGTAAAGCAACATTTCTCTACTCTGGGGACTTCCAGAGCTGTGGACCAGCTCCCAGAATTCCTCAAGCAGAACACTTTCTGCAGAGAATTCTGGAACTTCCGAGTCCACACATCTGGAATTGCCCAAATTGAGAAACTCGAATGTAAGTTTTTCAGAAGAGGAGTGCTTGGTGCCCTCTCAGCTTGGTTGGTTGCTTGCAGACGTTTTATTACTCAACTAGGTAATTTCATCACAGGCATTCTTTCAAAGGGGCCTATAGTGAGTAGGTGGAGCCCCCCTACATTTGCGTTTTAAATATCTCCGCGTTTTGGAACAGTTTAGGGCAGGGATAGGCAACCTTGGCTCTTTTATGACTCGTGGACTTCAACTCCCAGAATTCCTGAGCCAGCCATGCTGAGGGGAAAGGGAGAGGTTTCCAAGCTGAGCCATGCTGGCTCAGGAATTCTGGGAGTTGAAGTCCACGAGTCATGAGGGGGCCAGAGTTCCCTCATGCTGGCTCAGGAATTCTGGGAGTTGAAGTCCACGAGTCATAAAAGAGCCAAGCTTGCCTACCCCTGGTTTAGGGGATTTCATTGGAATTTCTACTCCTGTAGGAGAAGGAATGGCAGAAACCAGGGGGGGGGACGTTAAAAGAGGGATCAGCCTAGAATCCCTTCATAGTCACAAACGAACTAAGTCCAACTTCCCTTGAATTCCGTCGACCCTTATCTAACGCCAAGCAGCTGCTAACCTTAGTTGGCCTTTTAGCAATAATTCAGTTTCATTGGATCTTCACGCGTGGATCGGGTCTTTCTTGCCTGACAGCTCCTTCTCTTTCTCGTTCAGGAAAAGCTGGACGTGGCCCCCAAACGAGACGTGGAAGGCATGGGCGCCCCGGACATCAAATACGGAGAGTCCATGTGCTTCGTGCAACATGTGGACAGTGCTCTCTGGATGACCTACGCAGCGGCCGACGCCAAGGCGATGCGTTTGGGTTTGGTCAAGAGAAGGGTAAGTCTGGGCTGGCGGGGTTTGTTTATTTATTTATTAAATTCCCATGCCCCCCCACCTCGATGACTCCGGGCGGTGTACGAACGAACAATCCAAAGATAAAATATAAAAACAATGAAAATTTGGAAGAGTTACGTAAAAACTAGGATCCCGGGGCGGACAGCAGGGGGGTGAGGTCTTCTTAACCCGTCAAACGGGGCCAGCCAAAGAGCGCCCCCATTAGGGCTCTAAATCAACTGGTAAAACCAGGATTTAAGGCCTTTTCTTAAAGGGACCTTTCTCTCCTAGCCAAGTAGTGATACCGGGAATTGCCGATCTCGACGGGCTCAGCCTATATTTGAGCGTTGTCGTGGCTGGCTTTGGCCAGCAGCTTTTACGAGGCCAAGTACGATCTGATTGGCTCTTGCCAGTCAGCTGACACTTTTTGCAACAATGGCCATGGTGATTTAGCGGACAACATCAAAGCAAGATGCTCCTGGATCAGAGTCAGACTACCTCCAAGGTTCCTTCTAGCCCAGGGGTAGGCAACCTTGGCTCTTTGATGACTGGTGGACTTCAACTCCCAGAATTCCTGAGCCAGCCATGCTGAGGGGAAAGGGAGAGGTTTCCAAGCTGGGCCATGCTGGCTCAGGAATTCTGGGAGTTGAAGTCCACGAGTCGTCAAAGAGCCAAGGTTGCCTACCCCTGTTCTAGCCTTAGGAGTCTATCAGCCTTCCCTAAGGCCTCTCTTCCCACCCACAGGCCATCTTGCATCAGGAGGGGCACATGGACGATGCCCTCTCGCTCACCCGCTGCCAACGCGAGCAATCCCAAGCCGCCCGGATGATCTACAGCACTTCTGGGCTTTATAACCAGTTCATCAAGTAAGCCTCGTGCGGGTCCTTTTCCCCCGGGATCGCCAGGGACTAGCTTCTTGGGAGCTTTCTCTTGACCTCTGCTTTCTCCGTCCTCCAGAGGGCTGGACACCCTGACCGGGAAGGCCAAGTCCAGCACTCCGGTGACTCTTCCCATTGAAGGGATGATCCTCAGCTTGCAGGACCTGATCAACTATTTCCAGCACCCCGAGGAAGAACTGCAGCACGAAGAGAAGCAGACCAAACTCCGCTCCTTAAAGAACAGGCAGAATCTCTTCCAGGAAGAGGTGAGCAAGTCGTACTTAACTTGGGGTGACTAAAAAGCAGATTAGGCATCCTATAGGCCAGTGTTGGCGAACCTTTCAGAGACCGAGTGCCCCAAAACCGCCCCACCGCCCCTGTCCCCACTCTGCCCTGCCCGCTGGACCACCCACCATCTCCACGGCCCGCCACAGATCACCCAGGCAGCCCAGCAGCGCCGTGGTGGCCACGCCCTCTGCCCATGCCCCACAGCATCATCTGCGTGCGATGGGGCACAAGGGCGGAGTCTTGTCCCCACTGCCCGGCTACCATGTCCATGGCTGCGCTGCTTCATATGGGCTTCGCCTGGGGGCAACTCTCCTCTGGTGGGGGGCTACTGGTGAGGAGGGGGCTGTGGGAGAAGGCGGGGCTGGAGCGATGGCGCACGTGCCCACAGAGAGGGCTCCGAGTGCCACCTCTGGCACCCGTGCCATAGGTTCGCCACCACTGCTATAGGCCACTCTATAGGATGCAGGAACAGGGTATGGCTAGTCTAGAGAAAAGAAGGGCGGGGGTAGGGAGTGGGGCGGACATGATAGCAGTCTTCCAATATTTGGGGGGTTGCCACAAAGAGGAGGGGGGTCAACCTATCCTCCAAAGAACCAGAAGGCAAAACAAGAAGCAACGGATGGAAAGTATTCAAGGAGAGAAGCAACCTAGAATTAAGGAGAAACTTCCTGATAGTTAGAACAATTAACCAGTGGAACAGCTTGCCATCAGAAATTGTGGATGTTTCATCACTGGAGGTTTAAAGAAGAGACTGGACAGCCACCTATGAAATGGTATAGGTCAGGGGTAGGCAACCTTGGCTCTTTCATGACTGGTGGACTTCAACTCCCAGAATTCCTGAGCCAGCCATGCTGAGGGGAAAGGGAGAGGTTTCCATGCTGAGCCATGCTGGCTCAGGAATTCTGGGAGTTGAAGTCCATGAGTCATAAAAGAGCCAAGGTTGCTTAACCCTGATCTAGGGTCTCCTGCTTGAGCAGGGGGTTGGACTAGAAGACCTGCAAGGTCCCTTCCAGCTGTATTCTGACTGACTGACTGACTGACTGACTGATTGATTGATTGATTGATTTTTTTGTGTGGCTTATCTACCAGCAACCCAAGGTCTGTTTCTTCTCCTGGGGATGTCTGGTTATAAGTTGTCTACAAACACAGTCAGGATGTGGCTCTTATTGCTTAAAACAAATAAGAGTATAGTTGAGTACAGTGGCTTGTTCTATCATGTCAGGCACTCTGCTGCTTTTCAGACACAAAGTTAAGACAGGTGAGTCAGAGAGGGGGGAGCATTTGGCCCTAAGGGGGTCTCTGCTTTTTTTGCAGGGCATGATCACCCTCGTTCTGAACTGCATCGACCGCCTCAATTTGTACAGCACAGCTGCCCACTTTGCTGAGTTCGCTGGAGAGGATGCGGCCGAGTCTTGGAAAGAAATTGTGAATTTACTCTATGAACTGTTAGGTGTGTTGAGTCAAGGACAGGATCCCGGTATATTTGGGTGACCAGCAACCATGTTTTGAACGCAAAGGCTGTCTCTTGAGTTTGTCAAAATCCTCATGACGGAGAGCAGAGCCCTGCAAATTACTTGTGGTTTACTTGCTGCTTTTACAAAGCACAGCTCTGACGTTAGCTTTGTGGGATACACAGAGGGGGGACTGCTGTGTGCCTAACCTAGAAAAAAAAAGGTGATTGTGGGTGCAGAAAGCAGACCAATTTCACGGAGTCCTCGGGGGTTTGCTTGCAGATGTTTCATGACCCAAGTAGGTAACCTCATCAGTGCTAGAATAGAGTGTGGGGAGGGAGGAGGAAGAGGAAGAAGAAGAAGAGGAGGAGGAGGAGGAAGAAGGAAGATGAAGAAAAATGAAGGAAAAAAGAATGAAGATGAAAAATGAAGAAGAAGAATGAAAACGAAGAAAAATGAAGAATGAAGAAGAAGAAGAAGAAGAAGAAGAAGAAGAAGAAGAAGAAGTAGAAGTAGAAGTAGAAGTAGAAGTAGAAGTAGAAGTAGAAGTAGAAGTAGTAGTGAAGGAGGAGGAGGAGGAGTATTGGGGGATCCTTGGTGCTCTCTGAGCTTGGAGATTTACTTGTAGACATTGCATGACCCAACGAGGTAACAACGTCAGTGCTGGTGGGGCAGTAAATTCCACCCTACCTTACACTGACTGGGGAATTCTGGGAGTTGAAGTCCATACATTGCCCAGTTGCCAAGGTGGAGAAACGCTGCGCAGGTCCTTCGGAGGACAAGCTAACTGACAGGCAAATGAGTCAACATTGTCGTGGAGATGAACCAAGGGCATAACCACCATTTTGCCTTCCTCACAGCCTCGCTGATCCGTGGAAACCGTTCCAACTGTGCCCTTTTTTCCAACAACCTGGACTGGCTGGTCAGCAAACTGGACCGACTGGAGGCGTCCTCTGGTGAGCAGAGGGGGAATTGCCAGTTTGGGGGGGGCTTCCTACTCACCCACCCCAGGCAGTTGCATCATCCCCCTGGTCACGTGATCGAAATTCAGATGCTGGCTCATATTTATGACGGTCGCAGTGTCCCCCCGGGGTCACGTGATCCCCTTTTGCGATCTTCTGGCAAGCCAAGTCAATGGGGAAGCCAGATTCATTTAACAGCCATGTTACTCACTTAACAGCGGAGTGATTCACTTAACAACCGTGGCGAGAAAGGTCGTAAAAATGGGGCAAAACTCACTTAACAGCCGTTTTGCTTGGCAATGGAAATTTCCGGGTCAGTTGTGGTCGTAAGTCGAGAACCACCTCCGTTCCACCTGGTTTAGTGATTTTTTTGGATTTGCACAATGCAGTTCGCAGCCATTTTAAGCCAAGAGAAGAACTAATCAGTCTTAATTAAATATGAGACTGCAGGGCAGGATTTGTTACTGAGGTGAAAACAGACTCCTTAATCGCCTTCTTCTCCCTAATCATATTCTTCAGGCATTTTGGAGGTGTTATATTGTGTCCTCATTGAAAGTCCGGAAGTCCTGAATATCATACAGGAAAACCACATCAAGTCCATCATCTCCCTCCTGGACAAACATGGACGCAACCACAAGGTGGGTCCCCATCACGGCTGGCTCAGGAATTCTGGGAGCTGAAGTCCACAGGGTGTCAAGTTGCAGAGTTGCTCGCCCCTGCCTTAAATTCTGCTCTGTAGTTGTTTTTTTTTCTTCTCAGTGTATCATGAGGATAAAATTCATTCTCATGCCTTGTTTAGGACCCTATTTTTTCCCTAGGGCCTTTCTGGGACTCTAATGGCCAAAGTTCCTGGAATCCTGAGGCAAGGACTAGGGTTGGGATGTTTAATGACTAGAAATTCTATTCTATTCTATTCTATTCTATTCTATTCTATTCTATTCTATTCTATTCTATTCTATTCTATTCTATTCCTATATTTCTATTCTTATTCCACTCTATTCCATCCCAACCCATCCCAACCCAACCCACCCCATCCATCCCAACCCAACCCATCTATCCCAATCCAACCTATCCCATCTCAACCCAACCCATCCCACCCCAACCCATCCATCCCATCCCAACTGATCCCAACCCAATCCATTCATCCTATACCAAACCAACCCAATCCAACCCATCACAACACAACCCAACCCAACCCAACCTGTGACTCCTCCCTCCTTCCCTTGCAGGTGCTGGATGTTCTCTGCTCTCTGTGTGTTTGCAACGGTGTGGCCGTCCGCTCCAATCAAAACCTGATCACTGAAAACCTGCTGCCAGGGAGAGATCTGCTCTTGCAAACGAAGCTGATCAATCACGTCACCAGGTTGCTGCTTCACCATCTTTGAGGTCCCTCTGCAGGGGGTCTCCGGGGGTTGGGCTGGAGTCGAAGAGGAGAAAGACACATCGAGGATAGATTGGAGGGTATACAATGGAGTTGAGGTGGAAACTTGTCTTTAATCTACCGTATTTCCCCGAACATAAGCCCTAACCGGAAAATAAGCCCCAATGCATATTTGGGGAAGCATGGATAGTAGCCACCTCCAGGATGGCAAACCCTCCCCCCTCCAAATCTGGACCCCAGGCCAACCAGCAGAGCCTTTAACTTTTTATTTTTCACCTGCTTTTAGGATATGCAAGCCCCCAGAGTCACCTTGTAGGGGAGACAGGCAATGAATGAAATAGATGACTAAATGCTACTTGGCCTTTTGGAGACCCATCCAAGGTCAGGTTTTCTTCTCTGTTTCCTACGCTGATCCTTTCTGTTCCCTGTCCTGCCTTCTCGTCCCTTTGCAGCATGCGCCCCAACATCTTCCTGGGCACCCACGAAGGATCCACCCAGTACAAGAAGTGGTATTACGAGCTGATTGTGGATTCGGTGGAGCCTTTTGTGACCGCCCAGGCCACCCACTTGCGGGTTGGCTGGGCCATGGCGGAAGGCTACAGCCCCTATCCCGGGGGCGGAGAAGGCTGGGGCGGCAACGGCGTGGGAGATGACCTTTATTCTTTCGGCTATGATGGTCTCCAGCTTTGGTCAGGTGGGCTTCCTGCATCCGTGGCTGATTCCCTCAGGGCAAACGGGTTCACACGCTGAAACCTCTAGGGGAGAGGCAGAAAAAAAAAAAGACCAAACTTTAATCTGGGGTTACAGTCCTTTGCACGTTGTCTGGCTGAGTTCCCGCGTTGCATCAATCACCACTGTAAGTTAACCACAATTGGCAAGCCATGGCTTAGCATACAAGATGAACCCCAGTGGCAGGCTAGACTTCTGTTAAATCACAATATAGATTGTTAGGTCAATGTGCTGGATGATCTCAGCTGCTCTAGATAAGGAAGGAAGGAAGGAAGAAAGGAAGGAAGGAAGGAAGGAAGGGGAGGAGAGGGAGGGAGAGAGAGAGAGAGAGAGAGAGAGAGAGAGAGAGAGAGAGAGAGAGAGATGTCAAATAGTGGCCCAGGGACACTTTTAGAGTCAAAAAAGTCCAGATGGCGGACGCAATTCTGTGGACACGTCCTGCTCAGATGCTCCTACTGTGGCCTTCTCTCCTTAACTTGCCAGAAGACCAGCTTCTTAACGGACGCTCCTCAACCCTAACAAATAAATTATACAAATTATAAGGAATAGGACGCAGCGGTCCAATTGGTAGGACCATTACAGCTGACCAAATCCTGCTCTGACCTCATGGAGCAGGTAGCAGAAATCTTTTTCAAGGTGTCTTAAGCACGCCTCCCGGTCTCAGCGTTGGCTCTTCACCCCGTTCTTCTCGTCTCCTTTCCGCTTGGCGCAGGCCGCGTGGCTCGGGCAGTGGCGTCCCCCGGGCAGCACATGCTGGGGGCGGACGACGTGGTGAGCTGCTGCCTCGACTTGAGCGTGCCCAGCATCTCTTTCCGCATCAACGGCTTCCCGGTGCAAGGCATGTTTGAGAACTTCAACCTCGATGGCCTTTTCTTCCCCGTGATCAGCTTCTCCGCCGGCATCAAGTAAGCTCCACCCTGATAGAGGAAGAAGGAGACACGCAGGCAGGCCTTGACTTGCAATCATTCATTTAGTGACTGTTCAGAGTTACAGTGCTGAAAAAAGTGACTCGGCGACCATTTCCCAGACTTACAACTCTGGCAGCATCCCCCAGGGCAGGGGTAGGCGACCTGGGCTCTTTTATGACTCGTGGACTTCAACTCCCAGAATTCCTGAGCCAGCCACGCTGAGGGGAAAGGGAGAGCAGAGGTTCCCAGAGGGAAGTGCCCGTCATTAATAAGCATCTACATTCCCCCCCCCCGTTCCTCCCTGCCAGAGTGCGGTTCCTGCTGGGGGGCCGCCACGGAGAGTTCAAATTCCTGCCTCCCCCGGGCTACGCCCCCTGCTACGAGGGTGTCCTTCCCCGGGAGAAGATGCGGGTGGAGCCCATCAAGGAGTACAAGCACGACATCAACGGCTTCCGGAACCTTCTTGGGCCGACCCAGTCCCTGTCGCACACGTCCTTCACCCCCTACCCCGTGGATACCATCCAGGTAGGGACGCCGGAGAGCATGAGAGCGGAAGGTGGGAAAGTGGAAGTGAGCAGTTTTAGGGCTGGAGAGCAAAATCAGCCATAAGAGCGACTGCTGCCAGGACTCCTGGGCACTTTCACATTCTCCTTCACTCCCTTTTTTCTTCCTTCCTTCCTTCCTCTTCCCTCCCTTCCTCCCTTTCCTTCCTCCCTCCCTCCCTTTCCTTCCTCCCTGCCTGTTCTCCTTCCTTCCTTTCTTCCTTCTCTCCCTCCCTCTTCCTTCCTTCCTCCCTCTGTTCTTGTTCTCCTTCCTCCCTCCCTTTCCTCCCTCCCTGCCTGTTCTCCTTCCTTCCTTTCTTCCTTCTCTCCCTCCCTTCTTTCCTTTCTTCCTTCTCCCTCCCTCCTTCCTTCCTCCCTCTGTTCCTGTTCTTCTTCCTTCCTCCCTCCCTCCCTCCCTTTCCTTTCTCCCTGCCTGTTCTTGTTCTCCCTTCCTTCCTTTCTCTCCCTCCCTCCTTCCCTCTGTCCTTCCTTCCTTCTGTCCTCCTTCTTTCCTTCCTTCCTCCCTCCCTCCCTTTCCTTCCTCCCTGCCTGTTCTTGTTCTCCTTCCTTCCTTCCTTCCTTCCTTCCTTCCTTCCTTCCTTCCTTCCTTCCTTCCTTCCTTCCTTCCTTCTCCCCTCTGTTCTTGTTCTCCTTCCTCCCTTCCTTTCCTTCCTCCCTGTTTGTTCTCCTTACTTCCTTTCTTCTCTCCCTCCCTCCTTCCTTCCTTCTGTCCTCCCTCCCTCCTTCCTTCCTTCCTTCCCTCCGTCCTTCCTGTTGTAAGCTGAGGACTACATGTCTTAAAAAGTCGCCTCTTAAAAGCCTCATTCTCATTTCGCTCTTTTATCTTTTTTTCTCCATCCCCGCAGATCGTGTTGCCTCCACACCTTGAGAAGATCCGTGAGAAATTGGCAGAGAATATCCACGAACTGTGGGCCCTCACTCGCATTGAGCAGGGATGGATATACGGGCCGGTGAGTGCTGCTCGCCGGGAACCCAGATGTTGGAAGTTGCCACGTCTTTCCTTGTGGCGGCAAGAAAGATTGTGTCGTCTTAGACGTCCTCAATAAGCCACCACGACGCCGTGCACCTCACGGTGACATCACACAAGCGACGCAAGCTTTATAATTGTTTGTGGAGATTCTCAGTCACCCAGGTCATCATTACCCCAAAGATGCTTTTTCACGAGGCAACTGGACTTCCATGTTTTTCTTTGAAGACGTTTCGCTTCTCGTCCAAGAAGCTTCTTCAGCTCTGACCGGATGGTGGGGGAACGGAAGGATTTATACTCCTTGTAGACAGCTGGTCATTTGCAGTCTTTTAGAGAGTCATTGAGGCCACCTGGAGGTTTGTCTGTGTCCTCAGAGTCACCTGAGTGGTGCAAATGGGTGTGGAGCCTTCTTGGAACTGTTGAAAGGGCTGGAAAACCCATTTGCACCACTCAGGTGACCCTGAGGACACAGACAAACCTCCAAGTGGCCTCAACGACTCTCTTAAAAGACTGCAAATGACCAGCTGTCTGCAA
>NW_015387911.1:131867-135895 GCF_001527695.2 Protobothrops mucrosquamatus | reverse complement strand
AAGTTTTTAAGAAGAGACTGGACAGCCATTTGTCCGAAATGGTATAGGGTTTCCTGCCTGAGCAGGGGGTTGGACTAGATGACCTCCAAGGTCCCTTCCAACTTTATTATTATTATTATTATTATTATTATTATTATTATTATTATTATTATTATTATTATTATTATTATTATTATTATTATTATTATTATTATTATAGCTAACATCACCAGGGCTAAAAAGGGAGTGGGGTTTGTGGAGTGGAGGAGGAGGAGGACTGTGGGGTCCTTGGTGCTCTCTGAGCTTGGTTGTTATCTTGCAGACAATCACTTAGATATGGGCCAGCCGTGTGCTGCAGCTGCCAAAAAGGCCAACACAATGCTAGGCTGCATTAACAGAGGGATAGAATCAAGATCACATGAAGTATTAATACCACTTTACAAGGCCTTGGTAAGGCCACACTTGGAACACAGCATCCAGTTTTGGTCACCACGATGTAAAAAAGATGCTGAGACTCTAGAAAGAGTGCAGAGAAGAGCAACAAAGATGATTAGGGGACTGGAGGCTAAAACATATGAGGAACGGCTGCTGGAATTGGGTATGTCTAGTTTAACAAAGAGAAGGACGAGGGGGGACACGATAGCAATGTTCCAGTATCTCAGGGGCTGCCACAAAGAAGAGGGAGTCAAGCTATTCTCCAAAGCGCCTGAAGGCAGGACAAGAAGCAACGGGTGGAAACTCATCCAGGAGAGAAGCAACCTAGAACTAAGGAGAAACTTCCTGACAGCTAGAACAATTAACCAGTGGAACAACCTGCCTCCAGAAGCGGTGAATGCTCCAATACTGGAAGTTTTTAAGAAGAGAATGGACAGCCATTTGTCCGAAATGGTATAGGGTTTTCTGCCTGAGCAGGGGGTTGGACTAGATGACCTCCAAGGTCCCTTCCAACTTTATCATTATTATTATTGTTGTTTCATCACCCAACTAGAGAACATCATCAGTTCCACAAGGGGGTGGGGTTTGATCTCTGTTTATACATTAGTGGCTTACCCAGTCAGGGTTTGTGGGAGTGCTCTTGATTAGCCTGTTTACTATTAGCTTGTTTGTCTGAGTTGCTAGTTCTTTGACTGGAGTACTGTTTGCCCCTCAATTGTTGGTCCAGTAGGAAACTGCCAAAGTAGCTTTTTTCAATCCGTTGGGTAACAATTTAGTTTTTCAACACGTGGCCGATTCTGCGAGGTGTCCTTGGGGCTTGAGGCACGCTGCGCCATATGCGCTACCCCAGTGAAGAGAGGGCTGTGGCTTAGCTCCCCCCCCTGCCCCCCCAGAATTGTTACCATCTGACCTCTTCCTTCGTAGGACCTTGCTCGCTCTCGGCTGCCATGTGGGGATGGCGGATGAGAAGGCTGAAGAGAACCTCAAGAAAACCAAGCTACCTAAAACGTAACCGGTTTGACTCCCCTTTGTTGGGTGTGCAGAGGCTGATTTTTGGGACTGGGGGGTCCTGAGTCTCCATCTGGTTCCCTCCTTTGCAGGTACATGATGTCCAATGGCTACAAACCGGCACCCTTGGATCTCAACCACATCAAGCTCACTCCAGCCCAGAATACATTGGTGGACAAGCTGGCTGAGAACGGACACAATGTCTGGGCAAGGGATCGGGTCCAACAGGGCTGGACCTACAGCGTTGTGCAGGTGTGGGACTCCAGAGGAAAGGATTTCCTATGGCAGCAGTCCCCAACCTTCCTAGCTTGGCGGCCCAGGGGGAGGGGGAGGGGATAGTTCCCTGCGAGTGGCAGGCGGGTGGACATGAGCGTGTGCAGATCCATTTGTGTGAGTGGCGGTGCACACTCATGTAAATAGAGGAGAGCTTTGCATGCGTGCCTGCGTGCGCTTGCTACTTGTGCAGCCCGGTTCCAAACAGGCCATTGCCCGAGAGTGGGCCATAGCCCATGGACTGGGAACCCGTTTTATGGGGTCCCTATGGACCAGGGGTGTCAAACTCAATTTCACTGAGGGCCGCATCAGCATTGCGGTTGCCCTGGGGGCGCCGGGTGGGTGCGGCCAGAGTGGGTGCAGCCTAATGGGTTGGAGTGGGTGTGGCCTACTGGGTGGGCGTGGCCAGTTCTACATCATTCGCGTCAAGGGTGCCTATGGGGGGCCTGGGCAGGAGTGGGACAGATCTGAGGGTCTCTGGCAGAAGGAGGTGGGACCGGGGCAAGTGCCAAGGCATGGTCCACTGGGGCAAGTGCCAAGATGGCCACCACAAAATTGTACATTGGCTCCAGTCTGGCCTGGGCCAGGGCCAAGGCAGCGGGGGCCGTTCCCTCACTGTTTCCAGGATGGCTTCGCGGGCCACATGAAACCACTTCGTGGGCCGCATCCGGCCCCCGGGCCTTGTGTTTGACATGTCTGCTATGGACTGATGGCTGAAAGCCACAAGCTGACAGGGGAAGGGAGTAAAGGAAGATGCAGTATGGGATGAGGGACCCCAATGGTGTATCTGGTGACGTACCACAAGCTTCCAGGTCATCTCCTCCACTCCTGCCAGCTTTCTAGTAAGATGCACGTGGCTTTGTGATATGTTTCGTTAAACCGCTTTATGTTCACACACCTGTATGTCCTTCTTGGGCTGCGCATCTTGTAGGACATCAGAAACAAGCGCAATCCCCGGCTGGTACCCTACCACCTCCTGGATGAACGGACGAAGAAAACAAACCGGGACAGCTTGCGTGAAGCGGTGCGGACCCTCCTCGGCTACGGTTATAACATTGAACCCCCAGATCAGGAAGCCTGTGAGTGTCCTTCCATTCTTCGGCCTCTGGTTTAATTCATGCGTTCTTTTATTACATTTATATGCCACCTATTTTGCCGTCAAGCGGCTCCGAGCAGCTTACAAACTTCATAAAGACAGCGGTGCAAAACATTAAAGCATAAAATATTAAATAAACCAAAATTAAACGGAGCAGCCCAAATTCGCTAAGTCAGTGAGATGGGCAGCATAGACATTTAATAAATAACTTAGTTAAAAACCGGATTACTATGAAGTATAATGTGGTTGCAGGAATTGGGTAGGACTACTTTAAGGAAAAGAAGGGTTATGGGTGACATGATAGCCGTGTTCCAATATTTGGGGGACTGCCACAAAGAAGAGGGGGATCAAGCTATTCTCCAAAGCACCAGAAGGCCCAACAAGAAGCAACAGATGGGAACTAATCAAGGAGAGAAGCAGCCTAGAACTAAGGAGAAACTTCCTGACAGTGAGAACAATTAACCAGTGGAACAACTTGCCTCCAGAAGTTGTGGGTTCTCCAACACTGGAGGTTTTTAAGGAGAGACTGGACAGCCATTTGCCTGAAATGGTATAGGGTCTCCTACTTGAGCAGGGGGTTGGACTAGAAGACCTCCAAGGTCCCTTCCAATTCTCTTACTGAAGTGGAGGTGGGATGTCCTTCCTAGTCCACTAACCATCTCTGGTATGTCATTTTGTCTTGGCTTTTCCATGCTCTCGTCTTCTTGATCTCTGAACAGCTCAAGAACTGACCAAGGGCCGGCTGGAAAAAGTCCGCATTTTCCGTGCTGAGCAGTTCTATGCGGTGAAATCGGGCAAGTGGTACTTTGAGTTTGAGGCCGTCACCACTGGCGAGATGCGGGTGGGGTGGGCCCGCCCGGATGTGCGACCTGACGTGGAGCTGGGAGCCGACGAGCGCTCCTACGTCTTCAATGGGCATCGGGTGAGTCTGGGCTACATTCTGCTCGTCATCCTGGGCCAGCCCTTGTCTTCTTCTTATTCCATTTCCCTGAAGCATCCCTTCGTTCGTCTTGGTCCTGCAGGGTCAGCGTTGGCACGTAGGGAGTGAGCCTTTTGGTCGCCCGTGGCTACCGGGAGACGTGGTTGGATGCCTGATTGATCTGATTGATAACCACATCATGTTTACGCTTAATGGGGAGATGCTGATCAGTGACTCGGGCTCGGAGTTGGCCTTCAAGGAAATAGAGACTGGAGAGGGTAAGCAAAGCGCTCCCGGACCTCGACTCGTCGTTCCTTC
>NW_015387911.1:44026-130844 GCF_001527695.2 Protobothrops mucrosquamatus | reverse complement strand
ATATAGTAACCGTATCATCATCCAAGACTGCCAAATTATACAAACATGACACCAAAACATACGTACATACATTAATCACAGTCCATCTTAAATACATAGCAGAAAAAAAGTATCTCAAAGAGTTTACACAATCTAATTGTTCTACTTCTGACACCACCAGAAAGCCTTCTCCTGGAAGGTAACAAAGAAAAACACTCATGGAGAGGATATGTAGCATCCCTGACAATACTGCGGACCCTGGTCAAGCAGCGCTGATAGGTTCTGGATAGAAGGAAGTGAACTTCCAACAGTCTTTTCCACTGTCCTCACCACTCTCTGCCCAGCGTTCCTGTCCAAAACAGGTGGAGGCTGAACATTGATTTATTGACTGTCAGCGATCGAAGTTCACTTTTTCCCTCCTCATCTTTCACAGGCTTCATCCCAGTGTGCAGCTTGGGACTATCCCAGGTGGGACGGCTCAACCTGGGTCAGGATGTCAGCAGCCTTCGCTACTTCACCATCTGTGGCCTCCAAGAGGGTTACGAACCCTTTGCTATCAACACGAAACGGGAGGTCACCATGTGGTTCAGCAAAAGCCTGCCTCAGTTTTCCCCTGTGCCCGATGAGCACCCTCACTATGAGGTGAGAGCAAGAGACTTAGTCGAGGGCGGAGCCTTGGAGAGTGTCCCCTGCAGTGGGCGGGCTTTGGGACTCATGTTGACAAGGAGATCACCACGTATGAGAAGCAACCATGGCAGCAGAAGGACATTCTGAAAGGGCAGAGGTAGGCCACCTTGGCTCTTTTATGACTCGTGGACTTCAACTCCCAGAATTCCTGAGCCAGCATGGCTCAGCATGGAAACCTCTCCCTTTCCCCTCAGCATGGCTGGCTCAGGAATTCTGGGAGTTGAAGTCCACGAGTCATAAAAGAGCCAAGGTTGCCTACTCCTGTGAAAGGGGAAGGATTGATGAGCGAGAAGGCTGGATGAGGAGAAAGAGGCCCGCTGTTTTGAACGAGTGGGAGCTGGAAGGGATTTTGAAGCTTGGTGGGATGTGCCTTCTGAGGGAGCTTCATGAGCCAGACGACAGTGGCCTGGGCATGGAAAAAATGTGGCAATGAAAAATGACCACAAAATTACAGAACAGGGGAGCCCGAGGCACCGACGGTGGCATCTGTGAGGGTTTGGTTTGTTATACAGCAAGATTGTAGTTGATCTCATGACTGAAATGAAATGAGAGATGGTGCGTGGCTGAGAGGAAATGTGGTTATTTGAATGCTCCTCTGATGCCACCTCCAGGTCTACATGACCTATCAGAAGATTAGTAACATTGAGCGAATTAAACTTTGCCACTTTTTTCTACTAACGCAGGGGTCTCCAACCTTGGCAACTTTAAGACTTGTGGACTTCAACTCCCAGAATTCCTCAGCCAGCCAAGCTGAGGAATTCTGGGAGTTGAAGTCCACAAGCTGGCTGAGGAATTCTGGGAGTTGAAGTCCACAAGTGTTAAAGTTGCCAAGGTGGGGGACCTCTGTACTAACGGATATTTATTTATAAGTTCTGGAGGATTCTAAAGAGGGATTGTCCATAATACTTTGAAAAACAGTAATGGAAGGCTGGGATGAGCCTGGGAAGAAGCTTGTCCACTGCTAGTCTAACCCTCTGCTTTGGTCCTCCATGGATAGATTTCACGGATTGATGGCACTGTGGATAACCCGCCGTGTCTAAAGCTGACACACCGAACGTTTGGCTCCCAGAATGCCATTGTGGAACTCCTCTTCCTGCGTCTCAGCATGCCAGTGGAGTTCCATGAGAAGTTCAAAGTCACCGCTGGTACCACACCACTCACTCATGCGCTCACCATCCCTGAAGATGAGGTCAAAGATGTTGACCTTGACTCTGAGTTTGAGCAGTTGAAGAAAACTGCCAGCCGCAAGGAAGCTGAGGAAGCTGAGAAGGAGAAGCAAGGCCCAGGTTCCCCAGCCACCCACAAGGAGTCACCCAAAGAGGCCCCAAAAGCAGAGAACGAGAAGGATTCCTCCAACGAGAAAAGCAAAGCCAAAAGAGGGTGAGAACTCTATGGAAAGCTTACCAGGAGTTCAGGAAATCTCCTAGTGGTGGGAGAGACACATTTTTGGTGTGGAAGGCTACCAACATAATCAGACATATATCGACTCTGAACTCGTTCTCACTGAGTTGAGTAGGGTTCATTTCCGAGAAGTGTGCCTGGAGAAAATCAGGTGGGACATCTTAGATGAAGGATCTACTGTCCTTTCTGATCGTGCTCTCCTTCCTATTTATTTTCTACAGCTTCTTGTTCAAAGCCAAGAAAGCCACCACCCTCATTACCTCTGCTCCTGTGGTCCCCACGGTACATCGACTTGAAGAGGAAGTAGTTCCCGATGACCGGGATGATCCAGAGATCATCATGAACACCACAACGGTAACAGGAACTTGGATAACTAGTGACTTAGTACAATATTGCCTATTGTGCCTACCTGACAATATTCAGATTTGTTTGGAGAGCACTGTGGTGGAATGTAGTCTGAATTCCCAGAAGGGAGGGGCTGCATTCCAGAGGACCAAGAGATAGCAGAGTTTAGATTAGTTTGGTTGGAAGAGAATCAAGATACCGCCTCCCTAGAAGTTCTCAGAATCTATTTTTAATGATGCAAGTAATTGCTTTAGTTTGGCAGGGTTGATATCAGGTCCTAAGAAAAACACACACAGTTTCTTCTAAGCAGTTTCTTTTATTTGTTCCNTTTGTTCCTCACCTATAGACATCAATCTTGCCAAACAAAAACAAACTACTTGGGTCATTAAAGAGAGACTCTTGAGAACTTCTAGGAAGTTCATTTTCAACCTTTTTCTCCCAAGGAAATTTTCTAAACTTCGCTGTCTCTCGCTCCTCTGGAATGCAGCCCCTTCCTCCTGGGAATCCAGACTACATTCCGCCACAGTACTTCTGGTATTCCACAGTGGAAGTGCTGGATGGGGGTGAAATTAGCATGTTCTTTTGATAATCTCTATCCATGAGTTATTAGAGAATACTTTTGCTTATTCCTCATAATATGTGTATGAGGAACTGTACTTCCCATGCCGTATTGTTTACCCTTTGCTTTTTTCTCTTTCCAACGTAACAGTATTACTACTCAGTCCGGATATTTGCAGGCCAAGAACCGACTACTGTGTGGGTAGGTTGGGTGACCCCTGATTACCACCAGCACGACATGAACTTCGACCTCACGAAGGTGCGCAACGTCACAGTCACCATGGGTGACGACAAGGGAAACATCCACGACAGGTGAGCGTTATCCTGACCTGATGTGTGTTGTGGATCAGTTACAAACAATTTCTGAGGAATGGAAGTAGGCAACCATAGGATGGAGATCTGGCCAGAACTGGGGGTGTTTGAAGAGTCTTTTTCCCTGTGCAGGTTGACCAAAGGGGTGAAACGACCTTTTGATGTGGAAAAAAAGGGGGCACAATTGCCCATGAAGGATTTGGGAGGAAGGAGGGGATATAACTTTCAAACGTTCTGGATCTCCAATCCAGGGACTTGTAGTATCTCAAGAAAAAGTAGGTTGACACGTCATCGCCACCGTCTTTTACTTCAACAGCATCAAGAGAAACAACTGCTACATGGTTTGGGGAGGGGATTTCGTCAGCAGCACCCAGCAGACCCGAGTGAGCACGGTGGATCTGGTGATCGGTTGTCTTCTTGATTTGGCAACGGGGCTCATGACTTTCACCGCCAACGGGAAAGAAGTCAACACTTTCTTCCAGGTAAGCTGATTCAGGATACCTTCCCCAGCAGACTTTGACAGGGGCTGAAATTTTTATTAGGGTGCTCTTTGGATAATTGGATAAGAAAACAAGGAAGCATTTAGAACAGAGAAGGAGACTGCAGAGAAGATGGATGACTGCGGCCCTGGATGGTTCTTTTCTTGGCTGCAGAAGACACAAAGGTGAGGTCCTCGGGATGAAACTTTTAGACAAGGAATCTAGGAGAACTGATGGAGAGAAGATCATAAAGGTTTTCCCAATGCTGAGTATTTAAAAAATAATAATAATCCAATCAAGATGATATTCAGCTGGGTATTTTTAAAAATTTGGAAAATTGGCACCGGAAGACTGGAATGGGCCAATTTTATAGTTTTTTGTTTTTTTTTTAAGTTGTACTGTATTGGCTTGATGTTCTGTCAATATGAGTTGACTTGTCAGGTGCAAAGAACCAGACTCATATATGTAGAGTTCAAACTAGTTACTTTATTGTTCTCTGCCTATAATGCAGGAATCTCCCCAGATTGGCAGCTTTTGCCTGAGAAAGACCAGATAATGCTCAGACACATTGGGGGGGGGGGGGGAATCAAACGTGTCCACTTAGTTCAAGCTAATTACCCCCCTCAGCCCTCCTCCCAACATGACTTCAGGCTATGGGAAGGGGCCTTATCCCCTTCCTTGGGAGCTATATTCATTGGACTTAATAGGATTTATTTTGTAGTTGATCTATATATCAGGGATCACCAAACTTGGCAACTTTTAAGACTTGTGGACTTCAACTCCCAGAATTCCCCAGCCAAGCTGGCTGGAGAATTCTGGGAGTTGAAGTCCACAACTCTTAAAGTTGCCCAAGTTTGCAGAATCCTGATCTACATAATAAAATACTAGCCTATTTCAGTGTCCTAACGAAAAGATGCCATCTTTATCCTTGGATATTTACAGTTGCTGGAGATCTTTGCTAATAAATGTTGCAATGAAACCCTGTTTTTTTTCTTTTTTATATACCTCTGTCCTCCCACAACTGGTCCATCTCAGGTGGAGCCCAACACAAAACTCTTTCCTGCTGTGGTCACGCTCCCAACAAACCAGAATGTAATCCAATTTGAACTGGGCAAACTGAAGGTAAGGCCCATCCCTGAAGCTGCACGTTGGGAAAAAAAAAAAAGCAGTGCTCCCGGAATAATGACGGAATCCCACTTGGATCAGGGTGGTTTGGAAATATTACACACAGATTAATTAATAAACAATTTGCTTTTGCTTTTCCAACTCCTTGCGGGACAGAATATTATGCCGATATCAGCTGCCATGTTCCGGAGCGAACGGAAAAATACGGAACCCCAGTGCCCACCTCGCCTTGGCATCCAAATGCTGGCCCCCATGACCTGGAGCCGTATGCCCAATGAATTTCTACGGGTGGATGTTGCTCGCTTTAGTGACCGTCATGGCTGGATGGTGGAATGCCTAGAACCAAACATTATGATGGCTCTCCATATCCCAGAGGAAAACCGGTGAGAGTCTAGTAGTCTCCCGTTTCACTTCAGAGAAACAGGCTGACGCCTTCAAGTTCCAGGGTGATATTTTGATGTTTCCCACCCTTAGGTAGGGGGGGGGATTTGGGGAGTTAAAATCCATAGGGTGCCAGGTAAAGGAAGACTATTGGCTAGGTTTATGGTTGTGTCCCTCAGGGCGAGCGTGATGGAATGATGGTGGGAAACTCCCAGCCAAGCAGGGAGGAGGGGTCAAGCAGGGAACTAGCCTTGCATCCTTGCGCAGCTGCAGGAGGCGTCAGTCTGACTCTTCCAAAGAGACAGTCGAGCTTTGGAATGTCTGGTGAGCTGGAAGAGAGCATGGTTGAATCCTCCTTAGCAGTTCACAGGGTATATCTAATAGTTATGCAGATAGTTGCTTTAATCTGGCAAGATTCTGTCTATAGGTGAAGAACAATAAACTACTCCACGTGTCATTCTTGGTTCTTTGGGCCTGCCAGAGAGAGAGAGAGCAAATACAATTATATTAAAAAATAACCCAAATGCCGTTGTCCTCGTCTTCTTCTTCTTCTTGTGCCATATCCGTTATCGGACGTTGGCGATCACGTTGGCGATCCTGTTTGTATCAGCAGCCGCACAAAAAAGTGCTGCTGAGTTTTGTCCAAACCAGTCCCTTAGATTTTGAAGCCACGATGTTCTTCTTCTGCCTGGACCTCGTTTGCCTTCAATCTTTCCCTGGAGGATTAAATGGAGTATGCCATTGTCCTCTAAAGATATTTAATATTTAGGCTTTCGTCTGCCTGCCTAATTTAGCAAAGGGAGGCGTCTATGGATTGATATAGTTGCTAAACATTGAGAGATAGAAAATCTTAGCAGATTAGCAAATATTTCGCTTTCTAATACAGTACCGAGCGTGGAACTTCCACCCCTCTTTAGCTCTCAAACTTTTCCCCATCCCTCTTTCAGATGTATAGACATTCTGGAATTGTCCGAGCGCCGAGACCTGTTGACTTTCCATTCCCATAGTCTGAAGTTGTACTGTGCCGTGTGCGCCTTGGGCAACAACCGGGTGGCCCATGCCTTGTGCAGCCACGTGGACGAGTCACAATTGCTTTACACCATCGAGAGCAACCACCTTCCAGGTTTGCTGCGTGGTGGCTACTACGACCTCCTTATCAGCATGCACCTGGAGTCGGCCAAGCGTTCCCGTCTCATGATGAACAGCGAGTTCATTGTCCCCATGACGGATGAGACCAAGACCATCACGCTGTTCCCGGATGGGACGAAGAAACCGGGGTTGCCCGGGGTAGGCATGAGCACCTGTCTACGTCCTCCATTGCACTTCTCCGACACCTGCTTTGTCAGCACCACCTCCGAGCTCTACCAGCTGAGTCCTTCCATCCCGTTGGATGCGCTGAAGGTGAAGGCCATCAACATGCTGACAGAGGCTGTCCAAGATGGAGGCCAACATACCCGTGACCCTGTCGGGGGTAGCGTGGAGTTCCAGTTTGTGCCAGTTCTCAAGCTGGTCTGCACCCTTCTCATCATGGGGGTGTTTGAGGATGAAGACGTGCGCCATGTCCTCAAGATGATTGACCCCAATGTCTTTGGAGAATCCAAAGAGGAGGAGGAAGAAGTGCCAGTGGGTGGTGAGGAAGCGGGGGAAGGAGAAGACCAGGGCTATGTGGAGGAGGAGGAGGAGGAAGCAGAGGAGGAGGAGGAGGAAGAGGAGGAGGAGAAAGAGGCTGGAGGAGAGCAGAAGGAGGAAGCCGAAGAAGGAGAAAAGCAGGAGCTGAAGGCCATTGAGGCTGGAGAAGCTGAACCCAAAGAGGATGAGGAAGGACTGGAAGAGGGCCTGCTGCAAATGAAGCTTCCTGAATCAGTCAAGTTGCAGGTAAAAGAAGGAGCTTTGAGAATTCTCTTTGTTTCTCTCAGCTTTCCCAGGTGCATCCTTCAAAGAATTGGAAGGACCTTGAGCAGAAGAAAGAAACCACATCTATCATCTCAGAACAGAGTTGGAAGGGACCGTGGAGGTCTTCTAGTCCAACCCCCTGCCCAAGCAGGAGACCCTTTACCATTTCAGACAAGTGGCTGTCCAGTCTCTTCTTGAAAGCCTCCAGTGTTGGAGCAGCCACAGCTTCTGAAGGCTAAGCCGTTCCACTGGTTCATTGTTCTCACTGTCAGGAAACTTCTCCTTAGTTCTTAGAACTAGAAGAGGGGTTCTCCAAAGCCCTCGAAGACAGAACAAGAAGCAATGGGTGGAAAGTAAAAAAGAAGAGATCCAACTTAGAAGCTCAGAAAAAATTCCTGACAGAACAATTAACCAGTGGAACAACCTGCCTCCAGAAGTTGTGAATGCTCCAACACTGGAAGTTTTTAAGAAGAGATTGGACAGCCATTTGTCTGGAATGGTATAAGGCAGACATGTCAAACACAAGGCCCGGGGGCCGGATGCGGCCCGCGAAGTGGTTTCATGTGGCCCGCGAAGCCATCCTGGAAACAGTGAGGGAACAGCCCCTGCTGCCTTGGCCCTGGCCCAGGCCGGCCGGGAGCCAATGTACAATTTTGTGGTGGGCATCTATGCTGAAACGCATTCAGTCTTAGCTCCACAAGGCCGTCTAGAAACAGTGAGGAACCAGCCCCTGCCATGTCGGCCCCGCCCCCTGGGTGCATGCTGGGGAGGTCTCACTCTTTGAGGAATGAAGAAATGGACCATGCCTTGGCCCTTGCCCCGGTCCCACCCCCTTCTGCCAGAGACCCCCAGATCTGTCCCACTCCTGCCCAGGCCCCTTCAGGCACCCTTGACGCGAACGATGTAGAGCTGGCCATGCCCAATGAGTAGGCCACACCCACTCCATCCATGCCCACCCAATAGGCCGCACCCACCCTGACTGTACCCACCCGGCCCCCCAAGGGCAACCACAATGCTGATGCGGCCCTCAATGAAATTGAGTTTGACACCCCTGTTCCAAGGTCTCTTCCAACTCTGTTATTCTGTTAAGCTAGATGCCCATCTGGAGGCATCTTTGGATCATCATCATCATGCCCAACCTACTTTGCATTTCCCACGGCAACAGATAGATAGCCAGAAGCTTTTTTCTTCTCCTTCTTCGTCCCTTCCACCCAACTCTGGTAGTTGCCTCCATCTTCTCTCTGCCCGTCTCTCTTTCTCCTCCTCCCCCACAGATGTGCAACCTGCTGCAGTTCTTCTGGGACCGGGAGCTCCAGCACCGCGTGGAAGCCATCATTGCTTTCTCCGAGCGCTATGTGGACAGAATACAGACCAACCAACGGCAGCGCTACTCCACGCTGATGCAGGCCTTCACCATGTCGGCTGCGGAGACCGCCAGGCGCACCCGGGAATTCCGCTCTCCTCCCCAGGAGCAGGTACGGGGCGGGGCTCTTGAGGACGGGGAGGAGCCAAAGCTAAATGGAGTGGAGAACCACCCAGTGGTAGAACATACAAACGTTTTAGGCGCGTCGGCAATGTTGGGTTTAGGAGTTTGAAACTCTGGGAAGGGCTAGTAAATGGTTGTCTGAAACCCAGGACGGTTAGATAACTTGCTACTAAATGCGCCTGGGGAATTGCAGTTTAGGTTTAGATTTAGATTTTAGATTTAGATGATGATTTAGATGATTTAGATGATTAATAATCATAATCATAATCATAAAGTTGGAAGGGACCTTGGAGGTCATCTAGTCCAACCCCCTGCTCAGGCAGGAAACCCTATACCATTTCAGACAAATGGCTGTCCGGTCTCTTCTTCAAAACTTCTAGTGTTGGAGCATTCACAGCTTCTGGAGGCAGGTTGTTCCACTGGTTAATTGTTCTAACTGTCAGGAAGTTTCTCCTTAGTTCTAGGTTGCTTCTCTCCTTGATTAGATGATGATTTTAGATTTTAGATGATTTTAGATGATTTTAGATTTTAGATTATTTTAGATTTTTTTATAGGCTGTCCGACTACCATATAGGTAGACCTCAGCTTACAATCATTTATTTAGCGACTGTTCAAAATTATAATGACACCAAAAATAGGACTTCTGACCACTTCTTGCACTTATGACCATTGCAGCATCCCCATGATCAGGTGATCAAAATCTTGGCTCTTGGCAACTGGAATGTACTTACGACAGTTGCAGTGTCCCAGGGTCACGTGATCAACGTTTGTGTCCCAGGGTCACGTGATCAACTGTGGCAAAAAAAGGTCGTAAAATCGAACATGACTCAGTTATGTTTAGCCCCAGAATTCTGGTCTCAATGGTGGTGATAGGTCAAGGAGGACTTGTACGCTTAGAATCAAACCCATAGTCCGTGCAACTCCTGTAGTAGTGGGATCCTGTGACCGTACCACAGTTGCTGGGTTTGGCCCCAGCTGAAATGTCAAGGTGTCTCCTAGAGTTGGGGTCCCCAACCTCCGGTCTGTGGACCGGTACTGGGCCACAGCACGCCAGCAGCCGGTCCGCACAAACAAGCAAAGCCCCATCCGCGGGATGCAGGCAGCACACAAAACCACGCACTCTCCGGTCCGTGGAAAAACCTCTCTCCATGCAACTGGTCCCTGGTGCCCAAAAGATTGGGGGCCTCTGTCCTAGAGCAGCTCCCGAGAATATGGAATTTGCCTCGTCCAAACCAGGGTGTTCTCCTCATAACAGATCAACATGCTGCTACAATTTAAGAACGGCGCCGATGTAGAGGACTGCCCGGTACCTGAACAGATCCGAGATGAATTGCTGGAATTTCATAACGACCTGCTAGCCCATTGTGGTAAGACCCTGGAAGCCGAAGGGCACATATCAACTCAAAGTAGAGAAGGATAATGGCAGTTTCTGGACACAATTCTGGAATTATGGACCGCTTCAGACACTAGAGGGAAATTGGGAATGAGCTCATTCAGAAAAGTGTATCCATCCATCTGATCTAGAACAAGGGTGTCCAACCTTGGCAACGTTGACTTGCGGACTTCAATGCCCAGAATTCCCCAGCCAGCCAAGCTTGGCTAGCTGGGGAATTCTGAGCGTTGAAGTCCACAGGTCTTAAAAGTGGTTGAGGTTGGGATTCTGCGCATTGAAGTCCACTGGTCTTACAGTGGTTAAAGTTGGAATTCTGGGAGTTGAAGTCCACAGGTCTTAGCATGGTTGAGATTGGGATTCTGGGAAGTCCACAGGTCTTAAATTAATCAAGGTTGGACATCCCAATATAGAATCAATGGTACACAAACCCCTTTATTGTAGTTTCTAATCTTAGTTTCCACAATGATCTCATTCGTCCTATTTTGATATCTTTTCTTGGGCATTCAGACAGAGTAGGATTTTGTTTCATGCTGCCTTTGATCTGCCATGCAGGTGTCCCCTGTTATCGAATTTTGCATTCAATAGCTCGGCATCTTTCCTCTATACAGGAATCCAAAGCGAGGGGGAGGAGGAACAGGAAGAGGAAGATACTTCCTTTCACCGGCGGTTGATGAATTTGGTGGAGAAGGTGGTGAACCTCCGCAAGAAAAAAGAAGACCAGCAAGATGAGCAGCCTCCAGAGGAAGAAGCAAAGCCCAGTAGGTATCCCCAAGTGGTGGAGGGGAAGAGAGTGATGTAGCCAACCCCTAAATCAGTTTTGGGGGAGCCCATGGCCTTCCAAGCATCGTGAGATCCAGTTCTTATCAGCCTTCGCCCGTGTGGTCAAAGTTCTAACAGGATAACATTAACAATCATGGAGGCAGATGGGTGAAGGCCAACTGAAGAAGCTCTGAAGAAGATGCCATGAGTTCATCCTGGTCTCCCCACTTTGTAGGCACGTTGCAAGAGCTGATCTCCCACACGATGGTCCATTGGGCCCAAGAGTCCTTCGTCCAGAACCCAGAGCTAGTCCGGTTGATGTTCAGCCTTCTCCATCGGCAATACGATGGCCTTGGTGAGCTCATCCGTGCGATGCCCAAGGCTTACACCATCAACGCCAATTCGGTGGAGGATACCATGAGTCTCCTGGAGTGCCTGGGGCAGATCCGCTCGTTGCTCATCGTTCAGATGGGACCTGAGGAGGAGAACCTGATGATCCAGAGCATTGGGTATGTGCTTTCCTCTTCTGCAGCTTCTTGAACGGTAGATACTTTTCACCGTGAAGCTTCTTCACAGGCTCCGATTCAGACTGGAGCTTTTCATTCCATTCGTCACGTTTTCTTCGTACAGATCCACTCTGGGGTCATCTAACTGAGAACGACATACTTTGCCTTGCCAGGTTTCTCCCAATTTCAAGCAACGATGCTTTCCTGCTTCCTAAAGTCCTCTCTAGCTTGAGATACTTCAAATTGAACTAGGACCCTCTCCGGTCACATGAGAGCCTCATTTGCATCTCTCCCAGAGGGTGGATGCTGACCCCCTATTTAGTTCTAAGAGTACAGCGACTGCAGGGTGTAGATTCAGGTGTCCATCAAGCTCTTTCCCTGCTCCTCGGCCTAAAATTATCTCCATACTTCCTGAATTATACTCGGATTTCCTTTAAGCCCCTGCCACTTTCCACCCAAGATACTTAAACCGTAACCTTCCACAATCGATCTTCTCCTGATACATTGGACTGCAGATCCTAAAACGCGCAGCCCAGAGTCTAGAGTACATCCAGAAGACATTAGGGTGTAGTACAGCGGTTCTCCACCTATGGGTCGCGACCCCATTTGGGGTCGATAAGCAAGGCTGTCCGCCATTTTTTTTGTCCGCCAATTTTTTCCCCCTTTTCCGGCGGGTGCCTTACCTCTCTTGGGCTGGGCCAGCTGGTGGTCGGCCTGCTCCGTCTCTGCCGCTTGCCAGCTACGCCTCGGCCGGCGCAGGGGGCGGAACCACGCATGCGCAGCACTCCCGGGCAGGGAAAGTCCTCGACTTACGACCGGTTTAGTCCTCGACTTACGACCAGTTGGGATCGCGGCATTAAAAAGGTTGAGAACCACTGATGTAGTAAGATGATGTAGTACTAGTAACTCTTTCCTAAGACCCACCTTTCCATTCTCCCCCTGCTAATTCTCATGTTCAGCCGACTTGTACCTGTTAGGTTGAGACTTTCATTCTTCTTTGTCCATCCTCACGTCTTCTGTATGCTCTGGAGTCCCAACTGTTGCTTCTCTTTGTTTCTCTTTCCTAGCAATATAATGAACAACAAGCTCTTCTACCAGCATCCCAACTTGATGAGGGCTCTGGGAATGCATGAGACGGTCATGGAGGTGATGGTGAACGTCCTGGGAGGAGGGGACTCAAAGGTAAGGGACCTTGTCATTTGGCCAGTCAGTGCTCTGGTGCCTCACACTAAGGCAGTGGTGGCGAACCTATGGCACGGGTGCCAGAGGTGGCACTCGGAGCCCTCTCTGTGGGCACGCATGCCGTTGCCCCGGGCCCAGCCCCGCCTCCCCCCGCAACCCCTCCTCACCTGCCCAGAAGAGAGGCTCTCCCAGGCGTGGCCCACGTGGAGCAGCGCAGCCAAGCACATGGCAGCAGGGGCAAGACTCCACCCTCGCGCCCCCATCACGTGCAGATGATGCTGCGGGGTGTGGGCGGAGGGTGTGACTTGCCATGGCGCTGCAAGGCTGCCTGGCCGATCTGTGGTGAGTGGCCTTGCGGGCGGGTGGAGCAGGGGGCGGGCCGGTTTTTGGGCACTCGGTCTCTAAAAGATTCGCCATCACTGCACTAAGGCATGGATTGCACATCTGGGCCATGTTTTCAACCTTCCTCCATGCAAAAAAATGACAGAAAAAGATGTTTTGTACCTGTTCTGACAAAACGTGGCTGGTTCCTGGATTTTGGAGACTTCCTTCAAATTAGCCCATTTGAGGCATTCTTGCTCTTCAATGCACCGTTTCGCCCAGGAAAAGGTCATGACAACGAGAGTTTTAGTAGTATATCACTAGTGGAAAAGGACTTGAGGATGCAGGTTCCCCCCCCCCCAGGCCATCAAGGAAGCTCTCTCTCTCATCCCCAACAGGAGATCCGCTTCCCTAAAATGGTGACCAACTGCTGCCGCTTCCTGTGCTACTTCTGCCGGATCAGTCGCCAGAACCAGCGCTCCATGTTTGACCATCTCAGCTATCTGCTGCAGAATAGCGGGATCGGGCTGGGTGAGTTGCCGTGCTCAGTACGAGGCCTGGGATACAGTGGAGGCGATCAACCCCAGAGATGATCACTATCCTATGAAGAGTGACTCGTAACTAGAGAGCGAAAAGCTGGCGTGTTAGGATCGAACGTATGTGGGCCTCTGATGTAAACCCAACATATTTTCATTGGGGTTTTGAAATTTGTCTGCAGTTTGATGCAGGGGAGAGTGGTGGGGTCTTCATGCCCTGTTCTCAAGTGGCATTGCCAGGTTCCTCCAACCTCTGAGGCACTGCTAAGTTAGTGATGGACCTCCCTCCCTNTTCCTTCCTTCCTCCTTTCTTTCCTTCCTTCCTTCCTTCCTTCCTTCCTTCCTTCTTTCCTTCTTTCCTTCCTCCTTTCCTTCCTTCCTTCCTTCCTTCCTTCTCTTCCAGGCATGCGAGGATCCACGCCCTTGGATGTGGCTGCTGCTTCGGTCATTGATAACAATGAGCTGGCCCTGGCTTTGCAGGAGCAAGATCTGGAAAAGGTAGCATTGCCCACTAAGAGGGTGTCAACATGCAAGGGTGGATGGCAAAGAATATCCCACTCATATCCTAGAGTGGGAAGGAGTGCCTTGGGGCTCTCTGCTCAGGGAAAGAATCCCAGCGGAAGCACCCCAGACTCAGGATGTTACATAGTTTGCTAACGAAACGTCTGCAACAAAACCACCAAGCTCAGAGAGCACCAAGGACCCCACAGTCCTCTTCCTCCTCTCTCAAACCCCACTCCCTTCAAGCACTGATGATATTACCTAGTTGGGTCATGAAACCTCTGCCAGAAAACAGCTAAACTCAGAGAGTACCAAGAAGTCCACAATTCAACCTTGAACCTCAGCGATTCTCTTTTATCGGTTAACATCCTTTCTACCTTCATTCCATGCATCCTGGGCAGTCTCTGATGATGGTTAGGCTATTATGTGATAGGCCCTTCCAGTTGTGGTTCCTTTGATCAGTTCAGCTGGCTTTGATGTATTTGCTTTGATAGGAGCTCCTGTGGGGTTCTTGAGAACTTTTCTCCTTGCCTCCCTAGGTGGTGACCTACCTTGCTGGCACTGGCCTCCAGAGTTGTCCCATGTTGCTCTCCAAGGGATATCCCGACATTGGTTGGAACCCTTGTGGAGGCGAGCGATACCTGGATTTCTTACGCTTCACCGTCTTCGTCAATGGTGAGTTGGGTGGCCAGCATAGTCACACACTGAGACAAACAGCAAATGTCTTCTTCTAGCCATTAAGAATGTTGCAGTTGCCAAAGAAAGATTTGGGGAACAAGATTCTGCTACTCATTCTTCTGCGGTGGAAGTACATGGAAGCTAAGACAGGTACCTTGGTTTATATACCAAACGAATGACTCATTGGGATCCCCATATCAAAACAACTGACCTTACGTGCGGCCAGAACTTGAAAGTAACATTTAACGTAGCACAGTACTTAAACAAAATGGTTCGGTTGAGATCTGCATATGTGGGACTGATTGGGGTAGATTGCAAGGGTGACTCCAAGATATAATTTTATCATATTTTATCTATATTTTAAATTACTGTACTCTATTTTAATTTCATTTTAGACTGTATTTTATTCCAATTTCATTTTAAGTCGTATTTTACGCTAATTCCATTTTAAACTGTATTTTATCAAATTTCATTTTAAATTGCTTTTATCAAACCTTAGTAATAATTTGTTGCTGGAACTTTGCACCTTGATATGGCCCAAGGGCTAATCAATAAAGATATTATTCATTCATTCATTCATTCATTCATTCACCCATCAAATTTGTAGAGTTGCCCAACCCATCCGTAGGTGACGATGAGCAGCTTACATTTTTAAAAAAATGGAAATCTATCATATAATAAAATCTGTTTTAAAAACCCACCCCATTCCCCCATAGCAGCAGTAACACAATCAAAGTAACTGCTTGATGGCCTCCATTTCCATTTGGGGAATGCTGACAAAATCTTTTTAGGGCCTTTCGGAAAAGCAGCCAGGTGGAGGACAAGGGATAAAGGGATGATATTCCATAAAAAGGGGCCACCACTAAGAAGGTCCTTTTTGGTGATCCTACCAGAGGACAATCTCTAATCGATAGGAGCTGTGACACGCCTTGCTTTCCCATCCTGGTGGACCGGATGGATGTCATAGGGGAGAGGCAGTCCTTCAAATCCCCCATTTTGCTTTTCTAGATCCCTGGGGTAACCAGTTACTCCCGTAGGGTCTCCTTAAGGTCCTTCTCCTTCCATAGGTGAGAGCGTGGAAGAGAACGCCAACGTGGTGGTGCGCCTGTTGATCCGTCGCCCGGAGTGCTTTGGCCCGGCCCTGCGTGGGGAAGGAGGCAATGGCCTGTTGGCTGCCATAGAAGAGGCCATCCAGATCTCCCAGGATCCCGCCCGGGATGGGCCTACCATCAAGAAAGATCGCCGTCGGGAATTGTGCGTGAAGGGCTCGCTGGAAGCTGGGGGGGGGGGGGAGGAGAGAAACCTGTTGTATAATTTGGAAGGGCTTCTATTTGTTTGACCAGCCTCCAAGTACAATTCTGGTTTGGAGGCCAAGTTTCTTCCTTGTTTTTCCGTTCTTGCCATCTCTTTCTGGCCCGATGCATTTTTAAAAATGGAGAATTTCTAAGGGATATTTTGCATTTAGAGTATTGGGAATGTATCTTAATGAACTGCCAGCCACTCTGTATTTTGCGCTAGAGCAGGGGTAGGCAACCTTGGCTCTTTTATGACTCATGGACTTCAACTCCCAGAATTCCTGAGCCAGCCGTGCTGAGGGGAAAGGGAGAGGTTTCCAAGCTGAGCCATGCTGGCTCAGGAATTCTGAGAGTTGAAGTCCACCCATCTCCGAGTGGCCAAGGTTGAGAAATACAGGCCTAGACCAGGGGTAGGCAACTTTGGCTCTTTTATGACTGGTGGACTTCAACTCCCAGAATTCCTGAGCTAGCTGTGCTGAGGAGAAAGGGAGAGGTTTCCATGCTGAGCCATGCTGGCTCAGGAATTCTGGGAGTTGAAGTCCACGAGTCATAAAAGAGCCAAGGTGGCCTACCCCTGCGCTAGAGTGACTGAGAGTATAGTCGCCATTTCATATATTTTTTTTACACTGGCTATTTTGATCCCCCTTTATGCCTCCTGTGATCACCTTGTCATTTGGACGGGAGACCTTGTTTGCTTGTTTATTTATTTTATTAAACTTATAGGCCGCCCATCTTGCTGCCGTGGGCCTCTAGGGTGCTTCTGACATGACAAAACCGTATTTTAAAACAGTAAAGATAACATTAGAAGGAACCAAGATGGCGGGGAGCACACAATGGAGGGGAGGAGGGATCTTCCATTTTAATACTCTAACCGCTTCAGAATGGCCTGCCCCCGTAGCTAATGCTGCTCTCTCTCCCTCTGCTCTCTTTTTCGCTCCCTCCCTCCTAGATTTGGGGGAGAAGAAACTCATGAGGATTACCGGGTCCATTTGGGCAACGCTGTCATGTCCTTCTACGCTGCCCTCATCGATCTGCTGGGACGGTGTGCCCCGGAGATGCACGTACGTGTCCTCTCTCCCCTCCATTGTTGTCTTGTCCCTCAGGGACAGAAGGTTGTCAGGTTCTCCAAGTTTACGTAGTCCTCGACTTATGACCACAATTTTGCCCCATTTTACGACCTTTCTTGCCGCCGCGGTTCAGCCAGTCACTGCAGTCGTTAAATTAGTAAGTGAATCTGGCTTCTCCGTTGACTTTGCGAGGTTGCAAAAGAGGATCAGGTGATCCCAGGATACTGCAACCATCATAAATCTGCGTCGGTTGCCAAGCATTCGAATCTGGATCACTTGACCGTGGGGATGCTGCCACGGTCGTAAGTGCGAAAGAGGGTCAGGTCGCTTTTTCCAATGCCATTGTAACTTTTAATGGTCACTAAATGAACTGTTGTTGTTAAGTCGAGGACTACCTGTTCAGCATTCACAGGTTTTGGCCACGGGCAACATCTCCCCTCCCACTGATCCCATTTCTTTACAAAACAGCCCTCTCTTCTCTAGCTTTCTTTTACACCCAAACTAGCCCTTGCTACCTACTAGAGGCTCACACTGTCTCTCCTCCTCTGGCTTCTTTTCTGAGCAGCTCATCCAAGCTGGGAAGGGGGAAGCCCTCCGGATCAGAGCTATTTTGCGTTCCTTAGTGCCCATCGAGGACCTTGTTGGAGTCATCAGCCTCCCGCTGCAGATCCCTTCGTTTGGCAAAGGTATGGTGGCCCTTTGGGCAGCAAAGTATCTGTAGGAGTTTCTACTTCCTACTCCTAGACTTAGTTCGTCTACTGCCCATTTGTGGTGGAGCCATCGGCTGAAAGGGGGGCGCCCTATCAGGTGGAGTGAAGAGAGATTCCAGCATAGAGTCCGTTTGGGGAATGAGACATCAAAGTTCAAAGCATTAGGTCCATATCTGGCATTTCCCAAGTGAAGACAGACAATCTGGCAAGATTCTTGTAATGTAGGTGTTCAGTAATAAAATATCTGCTTCAGCCTATCCACTGGTTGCTTGTGTAGGAAAAGAGCTGGGGGACTACTGTAAGTTTGGTGTGTCATCAGCTTAAGAGTCGTTACGTTCTCACAAGCGCTCCAATTCCAACCCCTCTTGAATTCCACTGACCCACATCTGGTGCCAATTTAGTGTTGAACTATATACTTGACCAGGTTAATGTCAGGCGCAAAGAATCAGGACCGTATGTTGAGCTGCAGTTCATAAGATTTATTGCTCAAGCCTATACACAAGAACCTAGTCAACTAAAGTTCAATAGTAAATTGGCGCTAGATAATGGAATTCAGTAGGGGTTGGATTGTGACTTGTTTGTGGCAACGTAATGACTCTAAGCTAATGGCACACTTCACTCCCCTAGCTCGGCCTGCTCTCCTACATTTTGTGCCTGATATCATTTGACCCTCACTCCTTGGAAAGTCTGCCTTTCCCTTCTCTCTATAGTCGCTACCCCCACCTCCATCTCCTCTGATTTATAATCTGCCCTTCCCACTCTAGATGGCAGTGTCATTGAACCCAAGATGTCCGCCAGCTTTGTGCCTGACCACAAGTCGCCCATGGTATTGTTTCTGGACCGTGTGTACGGCATCGAGAACCAGGACTTCCTCCTCCATGTGCTGGAAGTGGGTTTTCTCCCAGACATGAGAGCTGCAGCCTCCTTGGACACAGTAAGTAGCTCTGGGACAGGATGGCATCATCACAACATTCAAACTCTACACATAGAATCGGATTATTGGTGGAACCACTGTCTCCAGTGGTTTCTGATCACCCCACTGCTCCACACATGCTCAGGCATGCTCAGATCTGTCATGTGATGGGAAAATCCCATAGGAGGAATAGTCCACTTAGGGTTAGGTCACCATGAACTCTTAGAGCAAAGTGGACATCGCCAACATATTCGGAGTGCTTGGGTATGGTTAGGAGGGCACTGACTTTTCTAGCCTGCCCTATTTATGTTTCCTGGTAAAATACATGGGAAAATCCCATTGGGGGAAAATTCCACTTAGGGTTAGGGTTAGGTCACCATGAACTCATAGAGCAAAATGGACATTGCCAACAAATTGGGAGTGCTTGGGTATGGTTAGGAGGGCACTGACTTTTCTAGCCTGCCCTATTTATGTTTCCTGGTAAAATACATGGGAAAATCCCATTGGAGGAAAATTTCACTTAGGGTTAGGTCACCATGAACTCATAGAGCAAAATGGACATCGCCAACATATTCGGAGTGCTTGGGTATGGTTAGGAGGGCACTGACTTTTCCAGCCTGCCCTATCTATGTTTCCTGGTAAAATACATGGGAAAATCCTATTGGAAGAAAATTCCACCTGGAATTTCCCAGGGTATATCCATTAGGATGAGAGTAGTAAGGGTTTAGTCAGGCAAGATTCTGTCTGTTGGATGCAAGCAAATAAAAAACTGAATTGAGTTGAATTGCTCCTTGTTATTCCTGGGTTTTAGCCTGACAGCTTTGAAAAGATGAATTGGGCCATGTTGTGCCCTGGCCATTCCTTGGCATCCTTTCTCTCTCAGCCAAATATCCCTCATGGCTTCTCCTCCCCACAGGCTGCCTTTAGCACCACAGAGATGGCCCTGGCCATGAACCGCTACCTCTGCCTGGCTGTGCTGCCGCTCATCACCAAATGCGCCCCTCTCTTTGCTGGCACTGAGCACCGGGCTATCATGGTGGATTCCATGTTGCACACCATCTACCGGCTGTCTCGTGGTCGCTCCCTTACCAAGGCCCAGCGTGACGTCATTGAAGAGTGCCTCATGGCGCTGTGCAAGTAAGGAGAAGAATTGTAGGAGAAGGAACGATAGAACCTGGGGGCGGCGTTAAAAGAGGGATCAGCCTAGAATCACTACGTAGTCGCAAGCAGGCTAAGCCCAACCTCCTTTGTTTTCCATTGAGCCTTATCCAACTCCAAGCAAGTGCTAGCCATTAGTTGAGAGGTTTCCTGTGCATAGGCAGTTTAGCAATCAAATAGTTTAACTGGACCTTCACATCTGGACCTGGTCTTTCACGTCTGATCAGGAATTTGTGGATCAGCTCAGACATTCCGCCACTGTGGCAGCTTCTTCTGAGTAAGCTTAGCCCTTGAACATGAGAACTTCCAGTGATCATTCATACAACTTTCCTTCCCTCTTTCTCCTTAAATTCCTTCCAGATGGGGGTCTCCAAAATTTTCTACTTAAAAGATATTAGGAAGCTATTCTGTTTATTCCGTCCTTAACCAATAAGGATATTTTTTAAAAAGTGGAAACCTTAGTGAGGAACACAGGAAGTGATGGAAAACAACGTAATGTGGCCACCATGAGAAAATCTGCCATTTAGACCTACGGTAGCATTCATCTGGAGGCAACTGAATCACCAGCCAGAAGGAGAAACTGGGTGGACAGATCATTCTTGAATATAATGCCTTTTTGACTTTGCTTACTCATTGTCCGGCTTGTCCTTCAAAGGTATATAAGGCCTTCCATGCTCCAGCATCTTCTCCGCCGGCTGGTTTTTGACGTTCCCATCCTCAACGAATTTGCCAAAATGCCTCTCAAGGTAAGAAACCATGGCCATGTGACCATATTAGGTAAAGTATTAGCCAATGCATTGCCACAACAGGCCAACATCCAATGCTTGGCTATTGTTAACTTAGATCTTTTTTCCATTGTCTGCTGTAGCCTTCCCCAGCCTGATTGTGACTATATATGGCCTTCCAGCTTACGACATGTTCTTTTTCCTGTTCTCCATCCAGCTGTTGACTAATCATTACGAGCGTTGCTGGAAGTACTACTGCCTTCCTACTGGTTGGGCCAACTATGGGGTCAGCTCAGAGGAGGAGCTTCACCTGACACGGAAACTCTTCTGGGGCATATTTGAGTCATTGTCCCATAAGGTGAGCAGTGTGCTTATCTTTGACCTCAAGTGGGGCCTTTGAGATCAGCCAAAATCCAGGTTTGCAATGTTCTAGAAGCAACATCTCCCTTTCTAGAAGGTCAACATTTGCGTCCATCTATGGGCAACCAAATAGGAACTGAGAAAAGATCAAAAAGAGCAGCGTTTCTCAACTTCGGCAGCTTGAAGATGTGTGGGCTTCAACTCCCAGGAAGTTGGCTGGCTGGGGAATTCTGGGAGTTGAAGGCCACTCTTCTTCAAGTCGCCAAAGTTGAAAAACATTGAACAAGAGGTTGTTAAGAACGGAGAGCACCTCTGAGGACTACACAGATCTTCTTCTTCCTGTATTTGAAAGCAAAGAGATTGGCCTGGACCCACTTGGTATGGAGGTAGTTCCAAGTGGGCTTCCAGAATAAGTACTCTCCTCCTAACATGGGAACTTCAGCTAAGTCTAGGAGCAGTATTTCTCAAGCTCAACAACTTGAAATTGCGTGGACTTCAACTTCCAGAATTCCCCAGCCAGCGTAGGGCAGGCGTCTGGAGTTTGCTTTCCTTCTGCGCAACTTCCTTCGTCTGGGTGATTGGGTGCCATCAAACTCTCGGCAATTAATGTTGAGCTCTAGGCGTCTGATGTACTGAAAATGATAGCGGAGTTCTGAAAAACAACAACAACAAAAATATTCTCGGGGGGAGGGAGCATTTCAACGGATGATATTGCCCGACTGAGCATCTTTTCCGTCTTTCTGTTCTTCCCCTGACGTTCAGAAATTTGACTCCGATCTGTATAAGCTGGCCATGCCCTGCTTGTGTGCCATCGCTGGCGCCATTCCTCCAGACTACGTGGACGCCAGCTATTCTTCGAAAACTGAAAAGAAGGCTTCGGTGGATGCCGAGGGCAACTTCGACCCCAAGCCAGTGGAAACACTAAAGTGAGTGTGTTTACAGGGGGACAGTTTGACTGGCCAAATTTTGCATCAAGAAGCTTAGAATGTCACTCTTATCCCGGTGGTTTGTAAAGTAACTTTCTACTGTAGACAGCAGGGTTGGGAAGGATATCCCCATTGCCCAGTGCAAGCGGTTACTTCTTAAAGGTGGCCATCCAGCCTCTCTTTAACCCGCCCCTCCCCAGCAAAGAAATGTCCACCGCCTCCTTCAGACAGGTTCTTCCCTTCAAGACGCTTTTCCTGCTATGCTGTCAGGGCCAAGAATCAGGAACGACACATGGAGTAGTTTATTGTCACTTGCCTGTAGACAGAATCTTGCCAGAATAAAGCAATTCGGTGCAATAACTATATATTTATTTATTGTTTATTTATTTGTATCCCACTTTTATTATTTTTACAAATAACCCAAGGCAGCAAACATATCCAAACACCCCTTCCTGCCCCTATTTTCCCCACAACGACAGCCCGTCCCTCCAAACTTCCTTCTCTTCCTCCTTTTCTTAGTGTCATCATTCCCGAGAAGCTGGACTCTTTCATCAACAAGTATGCTGAGTACACGCATGAGAAGTGGGCCTTTGACAAGGTAAGGAGCCTGTCACACAATCACACAACCTCTCTCTGGTTCCCTGAGATCTGATCTGGTGGCTTCCTGGTGTCCTCGGCAAGTACTTCCTGCTTCCTGGTTGGGCATAGAAGAGCAGATCTATATCCCACCTTTATTATTTTTATAAATAACTCAAGGCGGTGAACATACTTCCTAGGCTTTCCTCCTCCTGTTTTCCCCACAACAACAGCCCTGTAAAGTGGGTTGGGCTGAGCAAGAGTGACTGGCCCAAGGTCATCCAGCTGGCTTTCATGCCTAAGGCGGGACTAGAACTCCCGGTCTCCTGGTGATTGGCCCAAAGTCACCCAGCTGGCTTTTATGCCTAACGCGGGACTAGAACTCCCGGTCCCCTGGTGATTGGCCCAAAGTCACCTAGCTGGCTTTCATGCCTAAAGTGGGACTAGAACTCCCAGTCTCCTGGTGATTGGTCCAAAGTCACCCAACCGGCTTTTATGCCTAAGGTGGGACTAGAACTCCCAGTCTCCTGGTGATTGGCCCAAAGTTACCCAGACGGATTTTAGCCTAAGGCGGGACTAGAACTCCCAGTCTCCTGGTGATTGGCCCAAAGTCACCCAGCCGACTTTCATGCCTAAGTCGGGACTAGAACTCCCAGTCTCCTGGTGATTGGCCCAAAGTCACCCAGCCGACTTTCATGCCTAAGTCGGGACTAGAACTCCCAGTCTCCTGGTTTTTAACTGCTATGTCTCACAGTCTCCTTTTCCCACAGATTCAGAATAACTGGTCCTTTGGTGAGGCGGTTGATGAGCAGGCCAAGACGAATCCTATGCTGCGTCCTTATAAGACCTTCTCTGAAAAGGTAGAGTTCCTTCACCAACATTCCTCCCGCCGTCAACGGGCGCAGAGATTGCATGATTCCTCAAGTTCCAAGCGGGAAGGGAAGGCGAAGGTGGCATCGGGAGGCCTTTCCGGAAGAAGACCCTCCCTGCTTGTCACCTGTCTCTTGTTTTCCTTCGACAGGATAAGGAAATTTACCGGTGGCCCATCAAAGAATCTCTGAAGGCCATGATTGCTTGGGAGTGGATGATGGAGAAAGCCCGCGAGGGCGACGAGGAGAAAACGGAGAAGAAGAAGACCCGCAAAATCTCTCAGACAGCCCAGGTTGCTTTCTAGAAAAGTCCTTGGCATCCATTTCCCCTGTCTGTACGGTCTTCTTCCTGTCTCAGGAAGTGTTTCCAAGTAGATACTTACTCTAGGTCGGTGTTTCTCAAACCTGACAACTTTAAGACGTGTGGACTTCAACTCCCAGAATTCCCCAGCCAAGCTGGGAGAGCATCGAGGACTCTACGTATAAAAATGAAATAAAAAATTTAAAAAATGAACAGGCAGTAGACTTGGGAATCTGGAGGACGGGGTCGGGGAGACCTAGCTAGGAAAATGAGAAGGAATGGGGACAATGGGTGTCAAGCATGCCTGTTTCTCTGTTTTCCTTCAGGCCTACGACCCCAGCCACGGTTACAATCCTCAGCCAATAGATCTGTCTGCAGTGACCCTTTCCAGGGAATTACAGGTGAGAAAGGTTGGCCTCGCAAGTATCGATGACCTGCCAACAAATAGGGAAGGAATAATTTGTAGTCAGAAGAAATAACCCAATAAATGTAGACCTCAAGGTGACCCTGAAAAGCAGCAGCACAACCGCCAAAAAGTTGAGATCTTTCTGCATTGTATATAAAGAGAGTGAACCCACTCCCTTCTAGCACTGATGATGTTCCCTAGTTGGGTCATGAAATGTCTGCAAGAAAACCTCCAAGTTCAGCACCGAGGACCCCACAGTCCTCCTCCTACTCCTACTCCTACTCCTACTCCTCCTACTCCTCCCCCCTTTTGGCACTGATGATGTTCCCTAGTTGGGTCATGAAACGTCTGCAAGAAAACCTCCAAGCTCAGAGAGCACCAAAGACCCCAAAGTTCTCCTCCTCCCTTCTGGCACTGATGATGTTCCCTAGTTGGGTCATGAAACGTCTGCAAGAAAACAGCCATGCTCAGAGAACACCGAGGACCCCACAGTCGTCGTCGTCCTCCTCCTCCTCCTCCTCCCCCTCCTCCTCCTCCTCCTCCTCCTCCTCTATGTAAATTAGGACTCGGTTGGCCATGACAGGGTTCTTCTTATCCACCCAGCTGATCTCAGTTCTCTTTTCACAGGCCATGGCAGAGCAACTGGCTGAGAACTATCACAACACCTGGGGACGCAAGAAGAAATTAGAGCTGGAGAGCAAAGGTGAGCTTCTGAGCCTTCTGAAGGAGGCTGATGTTCTCTTTCCTTATTGCCCCTGCAGGGAAATAGCTTACCTGCTTTCTCTTTTCCTCCAAGGAGGTGGAACCCACCCCTTGCTGGTGCCGTATGACACGCTGACGGCCAAGGAGAAGGCTCGGGACCGGGAAAAGGCTCAAGAGTTGCTTAAATTCTTACAGCTTCATGGCTATGCAGTGACTCGGTAAAGTATAGAAGGAGCTAAAAACAGGGGGTGGCCGAAATCGAGTGTCTTCTCATAGTTGCACTGATGATGTTCCCTAGTTTGGTAAGGAAACGTCTGCAAGAAAACAACCAAGCTCGGAGCGTGCCGAGGACCACACAGTTGTCTTCCTTCCTTTCTCCTCCTCCTCCTCTCCACAAACCTCACTCCCTTCTAACACTGATGATGTTACCTAGTTTGGTAAAGAAACATCTTCAAAAAAAAAAAAGGCCACCAAGTTCAACACCAAAGGCCCCACAATCCAACCTTGAGCAACAAAGATTCTCTTTTTCTTGAAGTTGTTTTTAAAATAAATCAATTCCTCTGCTGCTTTGAATGTACAGGGATTAATATGTCTGCATATCGAAGACCTTTTAGTTTAGAGGCGCTTTATTTTTCTAAGACGTTAATTGATTTTAAATGTATTAATCAATGGTTGTTTTCCTCTGGGTCTGGGCTGCACTTAGGTTTAAGTGCCTAATAAATGACTGCTGAGCAAGCAAAGGGCTGGGGAAATATTCCCATGTATTTTGGGCATTTGAGAATTCCTGGGAAAGGGTTTCGTGGTCTCTTCCTGTAGAGGACATGGAGAATGGCCTTGAGGACAGGAGGAATAATCGATATCAATTCAATGTCAACATCCAGTTGGAAAATCCAAGTAAAACCCCAGATTAATTTCCATTTCCGAAAATCTTATTGTTTACTGAATACATTGCTTGGTTACGTTGAAGCAAAACTAAGTCTGAGGTTCCCACACCAATTCATAGATTTAAACAATGGTTTTCCCAGCAAAACCCCCAATGTCTTATGTAATCCATATCAACAAGTCCACTTTGTTATGGGAACCATCTGCTTCAAATCCACACCTGTTCTGGTGTACTTGACAAGGCTTCAAGCTCCCACGCTCTGTAGCTGAATAGAAGAAGTTTCATTTCTCCATCTGCCCACTGGAAAGTAACACTTCCCACTCCCTTAATCAGAATGCAAGTTGAAAGTCAGAGGAACGTAGCTGCCCAAGGTTCATCCTTGACATTCAGTGGTTAGATAAGAGGGGTTTAGCGTATGCCAAGATAGTAACCATGCAAAAGCTGCTCCCTAGTTCACACAAAGATACAGTGAGGAAGTGGGACACACGTTCAGACTTACAAGATTCTGTTACTATAGCTGTGATAGTAAATGTAATTCTAAACCTAAGTGGCATTGGTCCTTCATTCATGGACAACTATCAAAGCTAACACCGGCCAGAACATAAAACAGTTCAAAGAAGTAGTGCAAGATCAGAAGATGTGGAGAGGCCTGGCCAAGAGTTGGACACACAACTGAATGGATAACATCACCATCACCATCCTAGACAATTAAAGCAAAACCAAACCAACCATCTTTAAAGGAGGACTCTTTAGCAATTTCCTGTCTTGCCCTGGGTGTTTTCTAGCATTGCCTCTTTTAAAACCTTGGCACCCAATCTTTTGTCACCTGCCTGAATCCAAATTCCATCATTTCTCCCAGGGGTCTGAAGGACATGGAACTGGACACTTCATCCATTGAGAAACGCTTCGCTTTTGGATTCCTGCAGCAGCTGCTGAAATGGATGGACATCTCCCAAGAATTCATTGCCCACCTGGGTAAGAGCTGTCCTCTTGCTCTCCTTAGCAAGTTCCTGGAAGCTGGGCCCCATAGTGTTAACTCATGATTTCCTGGGAGAGGAAGATGGGAAGTGGGAAGATAGAAGAAGACTTGGAATCCAGAACCTTACCTTCTTAATTTATACTGCTGGACAGGGAACAGGGTCTGATCCAGAAGCATTTGAGATAACAATCTCTGAGTTCCTTTCTCCATTCTGATAGTGGGAAAATGAGATAAGAAGCCATTGATGGGCTGCTTGGATCCCATAGTCAAATATGATGGGAAAGTTTTAGCTCTGCCTTGGGTTCCCTTGAGATCATCTCACCTGTGGTCAGAGGTCACACAGTACCAATTTTAGTCATCCAAGCAGAGTAACAGGGTAAGGTTGTAGAGCACTGCGGAGTTGACCTTGAAAAAGGAATGTAAGAGCCATTAGTAAAACATGAATTCCACCTGGGAAGACAAGACCTTGTGAGAAAGAAACTCAAGACTGCCAAGCCTTGAGTCTCTTTGGCATCAGAGGGAAAGAAGGAGATAGGCTGCCCAGATTTCGAAATTCTGTTGTTATAGTCTAAGCCAGTTTAAGTAAACCTTTTGTATTTCTTGGAGGATTTATTTCCTGGTCTTTTTTTTTTTTTTCGCTCCTCCAGAGGCTGTGGTGAGCAGTGGACGAGTAGAAAAGTCCCCACATGAACAGGAGATCAAGTTCTTCGCCAAGGTACACCTGCCTTTGTATTTGTATTGATTTTATGTTACTTTTGGGTCAAGAAGAGGACGGATATATATACATATATACATACATATGTATACATATGTAGACACGACTCATTTGCATTCTCTTTTCAGATCCTGCTGCCCCTCATCAACCAGTACTTCAACAACCACTGCCTCTACTTCCTGTCCACCCCAGCCAAGGTCCTGGGCAGTGGAGGCCACGCTTCCAACAAAGAGAAAGAGATGATAACCAGGTGAGGGGTGGTTAGGCAACCCCAGCAGCGGCTGGTGGCCGGTGTGAACGAGCCCTGCAGCCTTTAAAGAGATGCTGCCTCTGCCGTCTTGCCCCGTGGTACGTCCTCAGCTTGTCAGGAGGGACCTCTTTCATCCTCTGTTCTTTTCCTTTCTTTTCCTCCTTTCAGCCTTTTCTGCAAACTGGCAGCCCTGGTCAGGCACCGGGTCTCTCTCTTTGGTAAGCCCCCCTCTCTGCTCCTGCTTTCTGGGACTAGGAAGGGGCTCAGCCCACCTGTTCCATCCCCTTCTACCTGTCACTGCTTCAGTGGGGCTAAACTCCGCCTGCACTGCTCTCAGTTCTGCATCTTGACTTCCCTGACACTGGGTCAGCTCTATTCCCAAACCAATTTTCCTGCTGCTCCAGCCCTGAGGCCATGTTTCTCCTGCCCAGTCTCCCCATCACTTTGTACGGGGTTCTAAATCCACCTGTTTGATCCTCTTCTTTCAGGTACCGATGCGGGTGCTGTGGTGAACTGCCTCCACATTCTGGGTCGCTCCTTGGATGCCAGGTGAGCAGGCTCCCTCTATCAATGGAGAGTCTCCGTCATCCAGGTCATGGTTGTCCCAAAGGTGCTTTTTTACGAGTAGAGTAGAGTAGAGTAGAGTAGAAGTTTGAAATGAAGACCTTCCCTCCAGTTCTTCTCACCCGCCATTTCTTATCCTCTCTTATTTCAAACAACCTTTAAAAACACTCTCCTATGATGTTGTTATGTCTAACTAATTCCCATACACATTCTTCCTCCTCCCGCCCCCCAGAATCATCTAATTCTAACTCTAAAAGTAACACACTGCATCTTGGCTGCATCTTCATATATTGTCAAAGCAAGAACATCCGATGTTAGCAGCCTTGACACATGCATTAGCAATTTCTATAACAACAAACTAGAAAGTTGTAACATTGGCCACAACTCATTTAACAACCTTCTTACTTAGCAATGGAAATTCTAACCCCAACTGTGGTGCTGTTTGTATACATATTTGTGTTAAATCTGTTTGGTTTGGTTTAAATTGGGTATTGCCGTATATATACCGATGAATGGGGCAACATTCTAGCTTAGACGTTTTCTTTCTTTTGAAAATTTGAGGAACAAACAGGTTTAGTTGTACTATTCTGGTGATGAGTGCCTGGTAGCTTTATTCATGAGCATCTGAAAAAAATATCTAGGTGCTGATTATTATTATTTTTTCCCTACCTACAGGACAGTCATGAAATCAGGCCCTGAAATTGTCAAGGCGGGGCTGCGTTCATTCTTCGAAAGTGCCTCCGATGACATTGAGAAGATGGTGGAGAACCTCAAGCTCGGCAAAGTGTCCCAATCCCGCACTCAGGTCAAGGGCGTGGGGCAGAACATCACCTACACCACCGTGGCCCTGCTGCCCGTCCTCACCTCCCTCTTCGAGCACATTGCCCAGCACCAGTTTGGGGATGATGTCATGTGTGAGTAGGGCAGGAGAAGGGAGGGTGGGCTGAGCAGGCTCTGAAACGAGGGCATGAGAATGCCGCCCATCTAGCCCAAGAGTGGTGGAGGCTGGGTCTAAACGCCAAAAGACTTTGGGAGAAGGTTTTGGAGGAGCGAGAACATGGGAGCATTTCCTGACATCAAAGAGGGGGATGGAGAAGTTGCATGGCTCCCATTGTTCAGTCTGTCTGTCTGTCTGTCTCTCTCTCTCTTCCTCTCCCTCCCTCTCCCTTCCTTCCTTCCTTCCTTCCTTCCTTCCTTCCTTCCTTCCTTCCTTCCTTCCTCTCTCTTCTCTTCTCTTCTCTTCCCTTCCCTTCCCTTCCCTTCTCTTCTTTTTTTTTCTTTTCTTTTCTTTCTTTTGTACTCCTTCAGTGGATGATGTCCAGGTCTCCTGTTACCGAACTCTGTGCAGTATCTACTCCCTGGGAACAACCAAAAATCCGTATGTGGAGAGGTGAGCACAAAGGCAAGATTGGGTTCAGCTGGAAAGCTATAGACCCTTTGCGGTGAGATGGAGCCAAGAGGTAGGGGAATGGCTAGCTAGACTGGAGGGAGGGGTCAAGCGAGAGCATAGCTTGGAGTCATGGCGCAGCCACAAACAGCATAAACATGACCTATTGATGAGTAGTTCTGGTTGCTGAAACTGACACAAATGGAACACAGAGTGAAAATGAGTAGAAATGTTGAAGGACATTTGGTCTGGTCTAGTCTGGTCTGGTTTGGCCAAGGGAATACAGCCAGTCTGGTAAGATTCTTGTAAATTGGGTGATCAACAATAAAGAAACTGCTTTGGCATGAAGTTGTCCTGGTTTCTTCGCCTGACACGTCTGTCCTCCAGCCTGGGGATGAGTAGGGCTTTGACACAGAACTGGAAGGATGGAAGAAGTGGCATATAAGCCTTCTTCATGTCCAATCTTCCCGGAGGTCCTTCCTTCTCTCCAGATGGAATGGCACCACCCTCCAGAGTTAGCTTGCAGAATGACCAACGTTGTAGGCCAGGGGTCCTCAAACTTGTCCACTTTAAGACTTGTGGAATTCTGGGAGCTGAAGTCTACAAGTCTTAAAGTGGCCAAGTTTGAGGACCCCTGTTGTAGGCATTCATGAACCAACAGCTTTTTCAAGTACAACTGTGGTTTGGAGAGAATAATGATTAAATATTAAATATTAGGCATCTCTTCAGCACAACTTCTCTTCTGCAGCATGAATGATAACTTGGTCTCTTGTCCCTCTCTGCAGGCAGAGGCCCCAACTTGGAGAATGCTTGGCCCGGCTGGCAGCGGCGATGCCCGTGGCTTTCCTGGAGCCACATCTGAACGAATACAATCCTTACTCGGTTTACACCACCAAGTCCCCAAGAGAGCGAGCCAGTGAGTATGAGAGAAGGAAGCAGGACAGACCACGATCCTCTTCCGCCTTGACGTTCCCTCCAATTTTCTTCCCTTCCTTATTGGGCAGGGGGTTAATGTCCATCTAGACCCTCCCCTTTTTTTACTCCTGCCCTCAGTCATCATTTTCAATCCTTTTTTTTCTTCCCCTGATTGGAAAAGTTAGACCAGGGGTCTTCAAACTTGGCCCTTTTATGACTTGTGGACTTCAACTCCCAGAATTCCTCAGCCAGCCTCCATTTTGTTTGTTAGATTTAAGACAGATCTTCAAACTTGGTCCTTTTATGACTTGTGGACTTCAACTCCCAGAATTCCTCAGCCAGCCTCCATTTTGTTTGTTAGATTTAAGACAGATCTTCAAACTTGGTCCTTTTATGACTTGTGGACTTCAATTCCCAGAATTCCTCAGCCAGGCACACGTGCCTGGCTGAGGAATTCTGGGAGTTGAAGTCCACAAGTCATAAAAGGACCAAGTTTGAAGACCCCTGAATTAGACCTTTTTACTAAGTGCTGCTAGAGCCTGGGTGGGCCACTATGGCCTGTTTATGACCTGTGGACTTCAACTCCCAGAATTCTACGCTGGCTCAAGAATTTTGGGAGTTGAAGTCCACATGTCATAGAGAGGCATAGTTGCCCACCCTTGTGCTAGAGTTTAGACGTTTTCAGGAAGGCCTTGAACACATATGTATATAGATAGTCCTTGACTTACAACTGGTTGTTTGAAGTTACGACGGCCTTGGAAATGGTGCTTTATGGCCTGTAAAATATTGTCGTTTCACCACACACCCCCATGGTCATCTGATCACATTTCACTTGCTCGGCAACCCGCTCATTTATGACCAGTTGCATGTGTCCTGCCGTCAGATGACAACAATTTGCAACTCTTTTTGCTGATTCCCAACATGTTTTGCTGATTTCTGGCAAAAATAAAAAACCAAAACGCCCAATCAGGAAAATGGATTTGGATTTACGACCGTGGGATTCACTTAACAACCATGTGATTCAGATTACAACTGCCTGATTCGCTTAATTGCTCTAAAAATGATCAGAAAATCAGGTCCGGTCGTGTGGTGCCTCAACTTAGGACCAGATTTCCAATTCAATTGCCGTCATAAGTCGAGGACCACCTGTAAGCGTTGCAATCTCACCATTTATTTATTTTTTTTGCTTTTCTGACATGGTCACCCTAGTGGCTGGGATCTGGATACATCCCAGAAGAGACGCTGTCTCTGAATTTAGTGCTTTTTTGCCCCCCCCCCCCTGACCTCCAGAAATGTAACACGCCTGTCTTCCACCCTTAGTCTTAGGTCTGCCAAACTGCGTGGAGGAGATGTGTCCAGACATCCCAGTGCTGGAGAAGCTGATGAAGGACATCAACGGGCTGGCGGAGTCAGGGGCTCGCTATACCGAAATGCCCCACGTGATAGAGGTCACCCTGCCGATGCTTTGTAACTACTTGCCCCGTTGGTGGGAACGGGGTTCGGAGACCAACGCGCAGGGCCCGTGGTGCACCGAAGTGACTTCGGACCAGCTCAACACCCTGCTGGGAAACATTCTGAAGATCATCGTCAGCAACCTCGGCATAGACGAAGCTTCTTGGATGAAGCGGTTGGCTGGTACGAAGGGAGCTTGGGTGGTGGGATTGAGGCCTTTCTTTCTTCAAAAGCAGAACTAGATTTTGCTCCAGAGAGAAATAGCAGAATAAGTTATCAAACTAAGCAAAGGTTTTAAGGTTTTAAGGATGTTTGTGCTAAGCCTTGAACTGTCATGGTGATGTTTGCAGGACATGTTAGGCCTGGGTGTCCAACCTTGGCCACTGTAAGACCTGTGGACTTCAGCTCCCAGGATTCCCCACCCATCATTTGTTTAGCACTCTTAAAGTGACAACAGCATTGAAAAAAGTGAGTTAGGACAGGCTCACGCCTTTATGACCATCACAGCATAATAATCAATCAGTAGAGCTGGAAGAAGGGACCCTGGAGGTCTTCTAGTCCAACCCCCTGCTCAAGCTGGAGCCCCTATACTATTTCAGGCAAGTGACTGTCTTAAAAACTCCAGTGATGAAGCACCCACAACTTCTGGAGGCAAGTTGTTCCACTGATTAATTGTCCTCCCTGTTAGGAAGTTTCTCCTTAGTTCCAGGTTGTTTCTTTCTCTCCTTGCTTAGTTTCCATCCATTTTTTCTGGTCTTGCCTTGGAAAATAAGTTGACCCCCCTCTTCTTTGTGACAGCCCCTCAAATACTGGAATACTGCTATCATGTAATTTGGGGGGGGTCAGCTGTGGTCATAAGTTGGGAACTACCGGGACCAATAAGCAGTTAGAGGTCCAGAGGTTTCCAAGCCCTCTTGAATTATTGGAGAGACCTCTAACTTAGACTTGGAGACAGGTAGCTTGCACCTGACTGAGGAGGCTCTTTTCTGCAGTCTTTGCTCAGCCCATTGTCAGCAAAGCAAAGCCCGAACTGCTCCGCTCCCACTTCATCCCCACCATGGAGAAGCTGAAGAAGCGGTCTGGGAAAGTCGTGGCTGAGGAGGAACAGCTGCGTCTGGAGGCCAAGTCCGAATCGGAAGACACGGAGCTCCTCATCCGCGACGAGTTTTCGGTGCTGTGTCGTGACCTCTACGCCCTGTACCCCTTGCTCATCCGCTACGTGGACAACAGCAGGTAATATAAGAGTTTGCAAACAAAAAACAAAAAAACAACCCCTCCATGCGCACACCTAGGTGCAGATTGCAACTTGCCACCTAATGAGTTTCTGCAGGGTAGATCCCATGAACCGTGGGAAGTGGACGAAGGTGCTCACCAACCACTCCTTTTGCATCTGCAGGGCCCACTGGTTGACCGAGCCCAACTCGGATGCTGAGGAGCTGTTCCGGATGATTGGGGAAATCTTCATTTATTGGTCCAAGTCCCACGTGAGTGAGCTTTGGGGTAGCAGAGTGGCAGGCTTGTGGGTTCATTTCCACGTTTCCTCTCCACTGAAGATGTTGCAGAAGAAAAGGCAAACAGCTGCTCCTTGCCTTTTGATTATGAGGCCCCACCTGTGTAGAAGAATGGAATGGAATGGAATGGGATAGAATAAGAATGGAATGGAATGGAATGGAATGGAATGGAAGAGGATAAGAATAGAATAGAATAGAATAGAATAGAATAGAATAGAATAGAATAGAATAGAATAACAGAGCTGGAAGGGACCTTAGAGGTCATCTAGTCCAACCCGCTACTCAGGAAGGAAACCCTAACCCATTTCAGAGAAATGGCTGTCCAGACTCTTCTTAAAACCTCCAGTGATGGAGCACCCACAAGTTCTGGAGGCAACTCTTCCCACTGATTAATTGTTCTCACTGTCAAGAAATTTCTCCTTAGTTCTAGATTGCTTCTCTCCTTGATTACTTCCCATCCATTGCTTCTTGTCTTAATATAACTCCTTTTTGGAAGGCCAGGAGGGTAAGAGACAAAAATCTCATTTTGTCTCTCATAGTTGAGGTCTACCTATGATGTCAATTACAGGCCTCTCTCCTCTTTTTAAGTGGGAGAACTTGCACAATTGGTGGCTGACTCAATACTTTTTTGCCCCACTGTATATGAGGTTGATCCCCTGCAGAAATCTCCCTGCAGAAATCTCCCATCCGATTCTTCTTTTCTCCTGCAGAACTTTAAGCGAGAAGAGCAGAACTTCGTTGTTCAGAATGAAATCAACAACATGTCCTTCCTGACAGCCGACAGCAAAAGCAAAATGTCCAAGGTGAGAAGGTTGTTGGGGGTCTCCTCCTTCAGCTGGGGAGAAGGCAGTGGGTGGGTGTCCTTCTTGGTGGCTCTTGCCATCCTTGAAGCCGTGATACCATCTCAGTAGGGAAAGGGTCTTGGACCCAACCACAGCTGAGCTCCAGGTGGACAGGAAGTGTCTGAGGGCTGCAGGATTCCAGGTCTCAGGACAGCTGTAAACTTACTAAGTGGCCTTGGCTTACCTACTCATTTTCTAAACATTTAACTTGCAGATGTAACCATACTGGTCTTTTCTTATTAGATTCCTCTGTTAAGGGACATGAAGTGAGAGAACAGTACAACAAAACCTCTTTTAATGCCCCAAACGGTGGAAAAATGTGTCTGTTATTCAGGAATCTTTGCTCAACTCGAGCGTGTAACAAATGCAGGGATTTACATCATTTGTGTGGACAGTGTTACCGTGCAAGTACATCCGTTACGTCCATCGACATTGTTTGCCTGGCGATAGCGTCCGTTACAATTTACAGAAACAAGGGCAAGGCGCGCAAACGATGTCAGTGGATGCCAATGGTGCCACATAGGTCAATTGCGACATGCAAATAGGGTAAATCCCAATGGGAATTAGATTCAGTGATATGCAAAGTCCGCTGCATTCAGGTCCAGTAAAATGAGGTTTCACAGTGTACAGCTCTTTTTCTTTCCTTGTGAGATGCCCTTCCTCTCTCGGATGTCGTCACTGCGGAGACCAAATGTTCTCTTTCCTGATTTCCTTTTTAATTATTTATTTGTTTATTTACTTATATATTTATAATAATTGCTGTGCTGCCCTCTCCTAAGCCTCTAGGTCAGGGGGTCTCCAACCTTGGCAACTTTAAGACGTGTGGACTTCAACTCCCAGAATTCCCCAGCCAGCATGGCTGGCTGGGGAATTCTGGGAATTGAAGTCCACACGTCTTAAAAGTTGCAGGTTTGGAAACATTGTCCTTAGCTAATGGTGATGATTCCTTGTGAAACTATAAAATCATTTTTTTAGAAGAAAAGTTGTACCCCCACAGGATTTTACCTCAGGCTTTTCTGCTAGCTGAGGAATTCTGGGAGTTGAAGTCCACACGTCTTAAAAGTTCTCAGGTTTGGAAACATTGTCCTTAGCTAATGGTGATGATTCCTTGTGAAACTATAAAATCATTTTTTTAGAAGAAAAGTCCTACCCCCACAGGATTTTACCTCAGGCTTTTCTGCTAGCTGAGGAATTCTGGGAGTTGAAGTCCACACGTCTTAAAAGTTGCAGGTTTGGAAACATTGTCCTTAGCTAATGGTGATGATTCCTTGTGAAACTATAAAATCATTTTTTTAGAAGAAAAGTCCTACCCCCACAGGATTTTACCTCAGGCTTTTCTGCTAGCTGAGGAATTCTGGGAGTTGAAGTCCACAAGTCTTAAAGTTGCCAAGGTTGGAGACCCCTGCTTTAGCTGGCTCACAATAAAAGATACACCTAAATCTCTTCCTGGTCAGCTCTTACTGGCCATACATTTTGTTCCGAGTCCACCTGGCTAGGAAGAGCTCAGCCTGATCTTTTGAATCCATCAGATCCGTTCCTTTTTTCCCGGTCGCCCTGTCATCACATACATATCCAGGTCCCTGTTGATCCTTTCACAGCATCCTAAAAGTTGTCCTGAAAACTTATCCTGGTGGAGAACAGGAGATATGAAGGTGCAAAGGGCAATGTAGGGTGTCTCCAAAACACAAAGTATCTAGGCACCTTCCTCAGTCAAGGATTTCCTCGTCCATCTCGTTTGCCTGTTCTTGGTCCTCTCGCAATTAACAAGAACTAGAAACATGCTTTTTTTTCTCCCCCTTTCTACCTTTGGGAAGGAAAAAATGGCAGGATAAGGTGAGAATTAATCATTTTGTTTGAGCATTTCAGATACTTTGGATCAACTGGTGCACTCCGAGCATGGTTCTTTTCTTGCGGACATTTCATCACCCAAGTAGGCGACATCATCAGTGCTAGAAGGGAGTTGGGTTTGCCCTCTGCTTATAAACCCCACTTCTTTCTTCTAGCACTGATGATGTTCCCTAGTTGGGTGGCAAAACATCTGCAAGAACATCTAGCCGAACTCAGAGAGCACCAAGGACCTCACAATTCAACCCTGAGCTAGAAATATTCTCTTTGGATCAACTGACCAGATGTTGCTTGTAGAGGGGGGGGGAGAAACCAACATCTGGGCAATGGGAGCATTCATAGGATCTTAGATCCACCAAGTTCTGGGCAGGTGATTCTTGCTTTGCGTCCTTCCTCTGAATAACGGAGAGGCGGGGGATGTTGCCTCCTCTAACCTTCTTTTTCTCCTGTCTTGTCTTCCTTTTCTCCCCTCTCCACATGTGGGTTTAGTCGGAAGAAAGCCAGGTTAGCACAAGCATAGCTGTTCCACTGGCCCAAAGGGTCAAGGCAGCATGGAGCAATGGGTATCTCTGCCGCAACCCTTCGCTCCCTCCCTGTTTAAAAGTGGGGCGAGGGGGCCGTTGCAAAGTCATCGGGGCCGGGAGGAAGGGAAGGGGCTGCGGCTGCATGGAGGGTGACAAAAGTGCCGTAGCTTTGTGCAGGTCTGGCCGCAACACATCAGACATGCGATGGGTGGCGTCTTCTGACTGTCAGTCGCCCAGTTAGTGGGACTCCCGTCATGTTGAAGCGGGCAGCCATGCTCTGGAATAGTCCTGACATGTTACAGCGGGTCCTCCTCCTCCTCCTCCTCCTCCTCCTCCTCCTCCTCCTCCTCCTCCTCCTCCTAACTAACCGGTTTGTCCCGAAGTCCCCCAAATCAAGTACTAAAAAAAGATGTTCCTTAACTCCCAGCATGCCTTGGGAGTCCTTCTCCTAATCTCAGTCCACCATCTCGGTCCTCTTCCCTTCCCTGTACACCCCAGAGCCCATCATCCTGCCCTGCCACTCTCCAGGGGCGGGGTGGGGAGAACAGAGGTTGCCTGCTCGCGCCCCCTCGTCTCCCCGCCTGCCCACCGTGCTTGTGTGCGGTTATGCGTAGAGGTTAGCGAGGCTGTTTTGAAAGGCTGGCTGTTCCGTGGGCAAAGGTGCTGGAACTGTGTGTCTTGTCGTCTTGATGGGCCCAAATGACTTCATTTCACTTTGATCCCAACTGGGCTGCAGAATTGGTGGGGGAGCTTGTGCGTGAAACCATCCCCTCGGCCCCCACCCCCACCCCGCCACTGCCCCCTCTGCCAGTCCGCCAAGCCAGGAAGGTTTGGGACCGCTGGTCTCCACGATAAAGTTCAGAATCTCCTTTACATCTCCAAGTCTGTGGGGCAGACCTGGGCATTTTATGGCCCCCAGGCTACATCTGGCCTTTTGACTGTCTCTGTCCGGTCCGTGTGCTTTTAATTTTTGAAGGCAACTGCTGGGTTGTTGTTTTTTTCAATTTACAGATGTGCTTGCATGCCTGCCTATGCACCCTCATAGCCCTCTTGGTTCGGCCCTCCATAACAGGCTGTCATGTGGCCCCTTGGGAAAATTAATTGGCCGCCCCTGCTGTAGGATGTGGTTAAAAAAAAAATCAAATTGGTATCTATGATGGTGTGATCCAACATCTGCTTTAGATGCATCACATAAAAAAAATGAGCCGTTTGGATCGGATTATGGCAGCCGCCATCTTGAATTTTTTGACCACACCATGCGGCCACCCCTGATCTCTTGACAGGAGCACTTCCACAGATCCTGCTAAAATGTCCGATAATTCCCTTTACCAGCAATTGCCTCTGTGTGACTCATTTTAATTCCACATTCCTAGCCCTGCAACTCCATGTCTCTCCTCCAGTTCTCTCAAATGGCTCCTCTCTACACTTCCTAACACCCGCCCCCTTCTCATCCTATCCAGAGATAACCTCTGCATGTGCACCATCACTTCCGAAGTCAAGTCAGAGTCTTCCTTTCTATCTCCAGGTTGGTGGATCAAAAAGCTAATGCATGGAATGAGATTTTGATCCACACGCTCCTGACAGATGGTCTTGGAAGCAAGGGTGGTCGATCCCAGATTCCTGAGTATTAGAGGCAGCAGGTGTCTGGATTGTCACTTTGCCCCACTAGATCAGTGTTTCTCAACCTTGACAATTTTAAGGCATGTGGACTTCAACTCCCAGAATTCCACAGCCAGCATTGCTGGCTGTGGAATTCTGGGAGTTGAAGTCCACATGCCTTAAAATTGTCAAGGTTGAGAAACACTGCACTAGATCATAGGTGTCCAACCTTGTCCAGTTGAAGACCTGTGGATTTCCAACTTCAACATGCTGGTTGGAGAATTCTGGGAGTTGAAGTCCACAGGTCTTCAAGTAGACGAGGTTGGACATCCCTGCCCTAGTTTTTACAGCTTCTTCTCTTCCACCCTCCCATCTTCTCTTGAGAGAGGACCTGGTCCAGCTTTCTCACCAGGTCACGGAATCCCCATGTCTGAAGCAGTGCTTGGTCATTAAAGCTTTTGCCCGGTCAAGCTGTTGGCATGCCAGAGGACAACCTGAGTGGCACAGCCTCTCTTCCCATCAGGCTGACTTTGGTCTTCCTCTCCCAGTCAGGTGGCTCGGATCAGGAACGGCACAAGAAGAAACGCCGAGGGGACCGCTATTCTGTCCACACGTCCCTCATCGTGGCCACGCTGAAGAAGATGCTTCCCATCGGCCTGAACATGTGTTCCCCAACTGACCAGGAGTTGATCAGCCTGGCCAAGATACGTTATGCCTTGGTGAGGAACCTAGGGTGGGGATTGGCAAGAAAATCGGGGAGGAGACATTGGCAAAGACTCCCAAGATTTCCAACTGTTGACCATGTTGGCCTTGGTTGCCTAAAACTGAAGCAATGTGGAAGGGTCCACTTAACTGTGGAGCTGGAGAGAGTAGACAAGGCAACGCAGATGATTGAGAGAGCCTGAAATGGGCATGCAATTTCCTAGTTGAGGGAGGCTAGGGAAGCTGCAAAGGACACACAAACACAAGGACAGACACACAGGATCACACACTGACCATGTTCCTCCTCAAGTTCTCTCTTTGATTTCAGCGCTTTCTGTCCTGCCACCAAGGATACCAGTCCCAAAGTCCTATCAGTCAAGGAACACAAATGTTCAGAAACAAAAAATCACAACTGATGGTGTATTTCGGAAGGGATAAACCTAGTGGGAACAGACCCTTGTTTTTTTCTAGAATTGTTTCTTGGTTACTTTGTTCATGCGAATGCTCTCCTTTTCCGCAGAAAGACACTGATGAAGAGGTGCGTGAATATCTCAACAACAACCTTCATCTTCAAGGCAAGGTGAGGACCTGGAACTGCTCCAGAAAGTGATGTTTGGGGAAATCAGTTTTTGCAGGTTTTGCCATAAATTGACTTGCTCCCTTCATGTCTGGATGAGCACATGAGTTATAGTAGAATCTATTTTCTTTCTTTCTTTCTTTCTTTCTTTCTTTCTTTCTTTCTTTCTTTCTTTCTTTCTTTCCTTCCTTCCTTCCTTCCTTCCTTCCTTCCTTCCTTCCTTCTTCCCTCCCTTTGTCCCTCCCTCTCTCCCTTCTTGTCCTTCCTTCCTCCCTCCCTCCCTCCCTCTCTCTCTCCCTCTCTCCCTTCTTTTCCTTCCTTCCTTCCTTCCTTCCTTCCTTCCTTCCTTCCTTCCTTCCTTCCTTCCTTCCTTCCTTCCTTCCTTCCTTCCTTCCTTCCTTCCTTCCTTCCTTCCTTCCTTCCTTCCTTCCTTCCTTCCTTCCTTCCTTCCTTCCTACCGTAATGAATCCGGGCAGCTTACAAACTACTACATAGCAATGACTATAATAAAACACAGAAACTGTCACCAAAAAAGAATCTGGAAAAAACGTTAACATCCCACAAGGGATCCATCACTCATTCTAACCCAGGATTTGGGGATAGAGACTAGTTTTAAGACCTCCTTTACCTAGAGTTTGGGTACGGAGTACATGAATTGGAGGGTGTGTGTGTGTGTGTGTCAAGGTCAAGTAACATGGCTTATGCTCCGTGGATGTCCCCATTTGCCTTGCAGTGTGAGAATTCCTCCTCCATGCGCTGGCAGATGGCCCTCTACAGGGAGATGGCTGGGAAAGCCGAGGACTGCAACAAGCCGGAGAAGATTGTCAGACGGGTGCAAGAGGTCTCTGCCGTGCTCTACCACCTGGAACAGGTATAGACCCACAAAGGGATTTGGCAGCTTCCTAGGTTGAAGAATAGGATTTGCTATCTACATTTTTGATGGCTGCTGAGAGCTTCCCAAATCTGAACAATTCCATACAGCGATTCTCGGTGGCTGCCAAAATTTAAAAGTCAACTTAAAAAGAAAAAAAATCCAACAACATCAAAAAAGCACCAACAATAAATATAATCAGAATGGTAGTCCAAGTTAAAACCAGCATTTCAATAAATCCATTACTCAGGACCCCTTAATCTCTCAGCCCCCATGTCCGGGAGACTCATGGCCCATTTTGTTAAAAGTCCTCATTGGATTTAAAAAAAATAAAACTCTCCTTCCACTTGGTTTCCATGTTTTAAAATTCCTTTTTCTAACATGAAAATCATCCTTCTGGACATTCGTTCAATAATTGTGCACGCCGAGAGCATATAAGCCTTCAAGGCAATTCAGCGCACTTGGAGGCTGTCCAGCTAACCATTAGTCACCCGGGAAGGCCTTGTGGATATGATAAGAGTGGATTGGGATCTAGCAAGCTTCTCTTCTTGATGGATCATGGAGTTTTCAGAGGGAGGAACCTCAAAGGAGAAATACAAAGAAATGGGAAGGAAACAGCTGATCAGGAAAAGCTAGTGGAGGAGAAACATGTTGGTTACCTACCTTCCAACCACGATCCTCTTCTGCTGTCTCCTGCAGTTGGAGCACCCGTACAAATCCAAGAAAGCCGCGTGGCACAAATTGCTCTCCAAGCAACGCCGACGTGCGGTGGTGGCGTGCTTCCGCATGACGCCCCTCTATAACTTGCCCAGGTGAGTTAATACAGCTCGGTTGGCTGGTCTACTGATTGGAATAAGGGTCATTCCATACCCAGATTCACCTCTTCCAGCTACAGCCAACTCGCCACGGTCAACGGTCAACTCGCCATGGCCAAGTCGCCGTGGGACCACTTGCTGCAGGACAATTCAACAATTCAGTTTAATTATTTAAAATAATTTAAAAAAATATTTTAATTTTTGTCATTTCATTAATGGTTCTTTTCGACTATTTCTTCGATATTAGCTTAGCTCTTCTCCCAGGGCGAGTCGTTCCACAGTGAGATGGCCATCATGAGTTGGCCTGTGGTTAGTTGCCCAAGGTGAGTTGGCTGCAGCGAGTGGGCTACGGCAAGGCGGCCACTGAGAGTTGGCCATGTGTCGAGTTGGCCGCATCAAGTTGGCTGCGGCAAGATGTCCATGGCGAGTTGTCCATGACGAGTTGGCCAAGTTGAGTTGGCCACAGCAAGGTGGCTGCGGTGAATTGGCCGTGGCGAATAGACCCCTTCCAGCCGTTGGGGAGATCTGTGCTCCCCTAACACTGCCAACATTGGGAATCATTTGGGACCCGGCTGACCTGCCTTTCTGCTTCTCAGGCATCGGGCTTGCAACATGTTCCTGGAGAGCTACAAGTACTCCTGGATCTTCACTGAAGAGCATCCCTTTGAAGACAGAATGATTGATGATCTGTCTGTGAGTCTTCTCGGGGGGGGGGGGAAGGCCACAGGAGGTCAACTGGGTGCATGGTTTGAACGCTCATTCCCTGGTATTTGTTTAGGGGAAATGCTACATTTCAGAAGGTGCCCTGGCCCAGTTTCTAATTGCTCTTTTTCCTATTGTGGGATGTAGAGACCTGGGCCAAAGGAAGAAGAAGAGGAAGAGGAGGAGGAAAAGAAGCCAGATCCTCTGCATCAGCTCATTCTCCATTTTAGCAGGACAGCATTAACAGAAAAGAGGTTCGCGGTGGGGATGGAGTCAAAGCCCGGTGTGAATTTGGGTGCAAAAAAGGATGAAGTAGCTGTAGCTGAAATTTTCTGCTCTGAAATAGGAAAAGGACAGGCAGAGCCTGGGGGGGCAGAGTCAAGAGAGGAATCAGCCTGGAATCCTTAGGTTCTCACAAGTGGTCTCACCCCAACCTTCTTGAATTCTGTTAGCTCTTATCTAGTGGCAATTTAGCGCTGATCGTCAGTTGACTAGAGTCTTGTGTAGAGGCATGAGCAATAATTCAGCTTAGCTGGGGCTGATCCTGGACTATAAAGCAAGAATGAGGGAGATATTTGGGGATCATCAGATTCAGCCAGCCAGCTAGCTAGCTCTCCATAATTTGCGTGTGGGATCCTTTTCAATTTGCTTCTTCCCAGCTCAACCGGAAGTATCAGAGAGGGTTGGAGGGAAATTCCTTAAGGAAGTTGAAGAAGAATGGACCAAGTGTCTCCATACCACCATGCTCAGTTTCATACAAAAAAAAAATCCCTGGGATTCCCACCCTGTACCTTCACCCTTGTCCATAATCCTTTATCCTCCGTAGAAGGGATAGAGGTTCTCCTAGAGCGGATGGCATAAGGAGTCTGTGTGGCCAGCTTTCTACAACTTGAGGTCCTTCAGGCTTGGTTGCCCTGAAACTTCTAGAATTCTTGGTCGATTTGGGGAATTGGAATTGCAATCTATCTGGAGCAGGATAGGCTGCTGTGGATCCTGAACGTGTTTTGCTTTATTTCAGCAAACTGGATGAAGACTATCTGTACATGGCGTATGCTGACATCATGGCGAAGGTAAGCAAGAGATGGGCCATTCTGGTTTGCTTCAAAAGCTGGCCTGAATGTCTTGCTACGTTACCACCTCCATTCTAGAGTACGTGGCTTCCGTGGCTGCAAATGCTGCACCAGTTTTTTTGTGGCATGTTGGCTGTTCTCCAAAAACGGGCGGGGCAGGACCCATGGGTGGGAGGGATTGGGGGAAAGGGGATGGAACCTATTTCTGGATCTTATGTGTATTCTGGAATGGGTCATGGCTGGGACAGTGTCAAACACAAGCAGCCAAATCCACACGTGAAGGTTTCAAGTTGACTACTTTATTGTGTTCCACCTGTACTACAAGAATCCCCCCAGATACTTGCCTTCCCTTGGGAACAAATAGAGAAGGTCCCATGGAACTTAAGCAGTGTTAGGTCTAAGTCTTTTGTGGCTGTGCAAGGACTCCAGGCTAGCTCCCTGCTTGATCCCTCCTCCTTTGCCAGGCTGGGAATTTTCCAGCAGACAGTTGTGGGAAAGATCTTCATATATCTATATTGCTGATTCCCCCCCCCCTTTATTTCCTTTCTTCATCCCTGGGACTTCAGAGCTGCCACATTAATGAAGGAGAAGAAGGCAACGGGGAAGAGGAAGAAGAAGTGCCGTTTGAGGTGAGCGATTTCTCTCTTTTCTCAACTTCCCAAATTGGTTTTGGAAGTCTCCCTGTCTCTCTCTCTCTCTCCCGTAATATTCTCCTGCCTGCTTCTTTGTCTTCTTGCAGGAGAAGGAGATGGAGAAGCAGAAGCTTTTGTACCAACAATCGCGACTTCACAATCGTGGAGCAGCTGAGATGGTCCTGCAAATGCTTAGTGCTTGTAAAGGTTAGAAGGGGGTCCTTTCCCGCCCCCCTTCCTCTTAATTCCAGCAAAGAACGGATCCCCGGGCAGACCAGGGTCACTTCAGTCTAAGAGAGGAAACCTTAATTAAAAAGGGCTATAGCTGGAAGATTTGGGAAATGCAAGGAGTCCTCAAATTAAAAACATTGGTTTAGTGCAGTGATGGCGAACCTTTTAGAGACCGAGTGCCCAAACTGCAACCCAAAACCCACTTATGCATCGTCGGGTGCCAGGTGGGTGTGGCCCATTGGCTGGGTGTGGCCCATTAGGTGGGTGTGGCCCATTGGCTGGGCGTGGCTGCGGTGGTAACGGCAGACTGGGTGGGACTAAAAAGTTCAATCAATCAGTTCCAATTTTGCAAGATTTTTTTTTTCCCGCGAGAAGTTGAAATTGACTGATTGAACCTTTTTTTTTTTTTTTGCACACGGCGGTGGAGGCCTAAAGCGAAAAGGTTTTATAAAACCCAGCTGAAGGCCTAGGACTGGGCCGACAGTGCGTGTGCCCACAGAGAGGGCTCTGAGTGCCGCCTCTGGCACCCGTGCCATAGGTTCACCACCACTGTTGTAGGTGCTCCATCACTGGAGGTTTTTAAGGAGAGACTGGACAGCCACTTGTCTGAGATGATATAGGGTCTCCGTCTTGAGCAGGGGGTTGGACTAGAAGACTTCCAACTCTGTTCTGATTGATTGATTGAAGTTCCAGTTAAGACAATTTATTGCTCATGCCGGTATACAAGAATCTAATCAAAATGGTCAGCACTAAATTGCTGCTAGATAAGAGTTAATGGAATTCAAGAGGGACTGGACTTAGATTGCTTGTGGGAATGTAAGGATTCCAGGTTGATTCCTCTCTTGATTCCGCCTCCAGGCTCTGCCTCTTCTTCTCCTACGTCCTTCGGAGTCTAGCACCAAGGTTCTCCAATCCCTTCTCATTTGGTTTTTAGAGGCATGTCCTGGGGAAGAAAGTCACTCTGTGTTCCAAGACTAGAGATGTCATGAAATAATGTGGTTTTCTGTCCTGACAGGGGAGCCTGGGGCCATGGTTGCCTCTACTCTGAAACTGGGCATCTCCATCCTAAATGGTGGCAATGAGGAGGTACAGCAGGTAAGAAGAAGGAGACCAGGATTCTTCATTGCTAATTCTTGGAGATCAAGAAATGGTTTACCCCAAGATTAAAAGATTCAGATAACAATGGATGGAGTATAAAATGAGGACAGAGAGAGGGAAGTGGTGATCGGAGTTGGAGAACAGTGGTTCAATGGGAAGCATTCTGAAGAACAGCTGGTGGTGGGAGACCTCTTTAAAAGAAGAGTGAGAGCGAGCTACAGATTATATCAAATGGATATTCATCTTTGATATCCACCATGGACCCTCCGACCCAGCATAAATCAGAATTGTAGGAGGCAGATTTGGGCTGTTCTAGCTTTCCACATGATGGTCTGCTTTGAAGACCATCTGATTTTGGGGTTGTCAAGAGCAGATTCTCTCACAAGGTGACTAACTCCTTTGTACGGAAGGGTCTGACTAGATCCATGCCATGGAGGAAAGTATGGTTCTCCTTCCATCTATAGTATGGTCCTTCTGTAGATTCTGTAGACCTTCAGAGCTGTAGATGTGAAGAACGATGATCTACGAAGATATGAACTTGCAATGTTATGTTGTTTGAGTCTCCAAAAACTTAAAACATTAGCTTCCCCAATCCTTTCGAAATGTTGACTTTCTCCCTTTCTTCAGAAAATGCTGGATTATCTGAAGGAGAAACGCGAGGTGGGATTCTTCCAGAGTGTCCAGGTGCTAATGCAGACCTGCAGGTACTTTTGTGGAGTCTTGTACTTTTCGTCTTTGTTTTCAATACTTCTCATGATATTCTTGCCCACAGTCTGAAACTTGAGGTTCTCTAGATTCAACGAGAGCTTGCAGACTGGATGAGTCCTCTTTGTGAGATTATGAAGTTGCAAACTTCAGTCCATACCTCTTTCCCATACTTCTGGTTATTAAAAAAAAGGCTGTGAAAGACTTGAAGAGCCTTCACATCACTGATGGGTCCTCTCTGGGGACATGGAAGTCCCCAAGAATGGTGACGTCGCCATGTGTATCTTCTGAGAACAGATAGAAAAAATCGGGGGACCCATTCCAAGGCCATGTGGTGACTTCAAGCTTGGAGCTCAATAGAAGCAGTTAGGGAAGGACCATGGAGAACTCCAGATTTGAGGATAACTTCCATATAGGCCACCGTTTCCATCCTTGGGACTCCTGTGTATGTCTCATGTTGTTTAATTTCCCACAATGCCTTGGACTGAAGCTAGATTGGGGGCATCACAAGAAATTTAAGATGGTGCCTCAAATCAAGAGGTAAAATCATTTAGGGGATCTGTTGGCCAAGCAGTTGAGTTGCCAGCTGCTGCTCAAAATGGAGTTGTCATGTGTCTGATTAACGAAACACTTAAAAGGACTTTCAGGCATATTTTTATCCTAAAAGCATTTATTAAGGTTACAGAGATGTCAGTACGGCATGGTAGAAATGCTTAGATCTGAGATTCTTTTCTGTTGCACATATATTCCAGGCATTTTTCCCGCCCCTATTTTGGGCTCATGGTTCACATCTTCCAATTAACTTGGAAGATGCTATTTACTTCCGGTTTCTTTTTCCCTGGCTTTCCTTATTCTCCTCCCCTTTCACTGTTGCCTGATTTAACTATAAAAATACCAGACAGTTCTGCATATTGTCAAAGCAAAAATATACAGTATTTGCAGCGTTGACAGGAGTCCTGATACACACACAAAAGTAAGAGTACTTGTGAATGAGAGAACACATAGTAAGGAAGCATTCTTGTTGGATCTGTCTTGGTCCAGAGAAGTTAAGTAAAAGTTAAACAAGGTCGATGTTTATAACCATCATCCTGGAAGCTGCTACCCCCAGTATTTATTGGTCCTGCAACCGCTGTTCTACTATTTCCTCACCTCCTCTCTTGTTCCGTTCCTCCCCTTCATTTGCAGCGTGCTGGACCTCAATGCCTTTGAGAGGCAAAACAAAGCTGAAGGTCTTGGAATGGTAACAGAAGAAGGAACAAGTAAGTCCTTCTGCCCTGGGTTGAGGTGCTCCACCAAATCGACCAAGAACGAAGTCCATCCTGCTTCTCTTAGCTCGTCTGCCTCCGAAGGCAGGCGGGGAGGCAGCAGCCCACCCCTCCTTCTGACACCCCCCTCCCAAGGTTGAGTCTGGCCACTGGATTTTTGGGGGGGGGGGTGGAGGGTGCTGCTCAGGGCGTCATGGCCAAAAAATTCAGCAGGGGAGGCCTTGCATGTGAGACATCACCTCCTGGTTTTTGTTTGCTGGAAAATGTTTTCTCAGGCATTTCTCCAGGCTGGATATGGAGCAGGCGCAGTGGTGTTTTGAAGATGGAGGCAGAGTTTGCATCCCTGGGGAGGGATGCAAAAGAGTTTTTTTTCAAGATGGACACTGGCTTCTTTCTCAGCAGGCCTGCCCAGTTGTTCATCCTCTCCCTCCTCTTCCTCCAAACCCAACCCAGTCCTCTGCATATCCTCTTTGTGTTCACTGCTTCCTTCCGATAAGACGCGGATTAATTGAGATGTCTAAAACCAATAATGGATTTTCCTCCCTTCCCCCCCGTCCACCTTCCTCCACCTCAGGTTCTCTGGTCTCATCCGTTCTCCGTTCCACGTTAACGGCATTTTAATCTATTTTTGGGGGGTTTATTTTGCTCCTTCTCTTTGGTTTATAATGGTCTCCTTTTCCTTTTTTTTGCACTCACCTCCTCTCTCCTCCTTCCTCCTTCTTTCCCTTCCCCTCCCCTCTCCTGGTGTCACCGCTGCCCCTCCCTCAGTCATCAGTCGTGAAAATGGTAAATAATCTCTTTTGCTTTGTATTGAGTTTTTCTTTGATGGTCAGTTTCTCGTCTTTTCTTTTCTAACCTATATGAAAGCTTAAAAAAAGCAAAAATCTGATCGGAACCCTCTCCTCTCCTTTCCTCCCAATCCTGGTTTAGAATCTAGAATCCTAGAATCTTTAAGGAGTCCACCGTGGGTGTCTAACATACTGAGTGCCGCAAATGTAGAGAGATCAGAAGATGGTCCTGCATTTGGACCAACTAGACCAGGGGTAGGCAAGCTTGGCTCTTTTATGACTCGTGGAATTCAACTCCCAGAATTCCTGAGCCAGCCATGCTGGCTCAGGAATTCTGGGAGTTGAAGTCCACGAGTCATAAAAGAGCCAAGCTTGCCTACCCCTGAACTAGACGATGGGCAAGATGAATGTCGCGACGGGGATCCTCATAAATAACTGTAATGACGTTTGCTCAAGTGTGTGTTGGGAATGGTTGGGTTGCGTTAAGCCACAACTCCTTAGAGTCTGGAAGTTCTGGAGAGTGAGGAATGTTGCCCAGTGAGGTCCAAGTCTAGAGTCTTCAGACTGGACTTGATATCGGTGATCAAATCACTGAATTACCTTGACTGAGAATCTGGGCTTTACCTGGAGTCTCAAGCGAAGCAGACAGGAGACTATAATCTATGGTCCAGGCAAGGCTAATGGTAGATATATCAATCCACTGTTGAACATCTATGCTTATCATAGGAGGTGGATTGATTAGCTAGGCTGGTCTGTTCTTTGGAAACCAGGCCATGTCTTATGGACAGAATGGCTAGTTTTCTCGTTCTAAGGCAAGGCCCCAAAAGCAAGCAGTTCTGGGTGGTCAACTCAGAAGACCAGCAACCAAGATAGGTTTCAAGTCCTAGTTGGAGAAACATCTGAAGTCTGGTGAAAAGACTCCACTGAAGTAAAAAAAAAAATCATGATGGAGTTGCTTCCCCTCCATGCAAGATGGTTGGGTTCTTCTCACCGTTGGGTGAAGGCATCATGACCAGCCAGAACCTGGCTGAATAATTATGCAACGCATGACACCCGTGTCAGCCCTGAATTGCTGGAGGGGGTTCTGATCAGTCTTCAAAGGGGGCAGGAAAGTGTCCTGAACTTTATTTGGTGCATGTCCTTTAGTTGATGACCCCAGGACCACGTGTTATTCTATCTTTCTCCCCAAAATTCAAACAATCATGCATTGTGTTCTTGTAAGCTTTGCCCCCTCCCACTTTCAGGAGCCCTTATGGGCTCCTGACTATTTTTGATGCAGATCCCAGTCTATCCCACCCATCTCCCCTTTTCTTTGTCCTATTTTCAAAAGTCTTCAGTGTAGCACACTTTGTTGCCTCCATGTTTGCACCCATTTTGTTTACAGCAGAGTTATTTGTTGCCTATTGCCAGCTGTCGTCCCAGCTTAGCCTGGGACAAAGGAGGGTGCAAGCATAATTGTGTGGCTGTGTGGTGGTATAAGTGCTTTGTAACAGTGCAGCGTCATTGTAGTAGGATCCTATGTCCTCAGTACCCATGTAGATATCTTCTGATGTTTTGTGTTTGAAAAGCAGTGTGTCTGTGTATTTGTGAGACAGGTACAGGTGGGTTAAGCAAGTAGAAAAGTTGCAGAGTAAAAGTGTAGTATATTTACTACGCTTCTTGGGCCTCAGTCTTGTAGGTAAACTTTGTCCTTCTCTCTGGAAATGCTGTGTACCTACAAGTAGCCCTTTGTTTAGTGACTGTTTGAATTTACAACAGCATTGGAAAAAAGTGAGCTATAAACAGTCCTTGCACTTACGACCGTCGCAGAATCCTGACACTCATGTGATCAAAATTTGGACACTTGGCAATTGGCAGTAGAAACATTATAGTACATCTGTAGAAATTGAGATAACAGACATTTTTGGCATCTGAAATTGCATTGACCTTTTTTAGTAACTGTATTCTTATTAAATTCCTGGTTAATGCAGGAAAGCCTGTATTATACCATCCTCCAGGATTGTCCTTGTGGTGGTCTTTTTATATTATGTTGGCATATTTTTTAAGAAGCTGTCATAATAGTGCTTGTTCTAGTATTTGATATAATTTTTCTCTCTCTTTGTAGTAAATGTTCTTCTGTTTTAGTAACCTTATAGCAACCACACTATGGCCTTTCTTGTAGTAACTCTGCTTTGGGGGCGTCACCCCTTAGCACGAGAGCCGTATCCATAGATCACGTTAACACCTCGCCTTTGTAAATCTCCTGTGTTCTGTGCTTTTAGACACAGATGTGCAGTGTTTTCAGGTTGGACCCCCCAAAAATGAGATCTGGATAAAAAAAATTATTCCAGTTTAATTCAATATGAACTAATGCAGTGCATTGATCATTGCACGCCTCGTATTTTATGACGTTTCCCTTTTTGTTAAAAATTACAACTGAGAGGCCAATTTTGGAAAAGCCACATCTTGAGTATTTATGTTCTGAGGTTGTAGCCTCACTGCTGTCCTGTCGTAACCATTGTTGTCCTGCTTAGCTCCTCTGCTTTCGCAGATTTTATTTATTTGGATTTTTGAATGCCCTGGGGTTTTTCTAATTCAAACTGTCTTCAGATAAAGTCATTCTTAATGAGGTAACTTGGAGTAGCAAATGGCCCTTTCTCTCCTTCCCCTTGAGCCCAGCTTCCATCTGCAACTGTACCGGTAGTCCTTGACTTACATCCAATTGTTTAGTGTCCGTTTGAAGTTAAAATGGCACCGAAAAAAGTGCCTTAGAATCGTTTTTCACACTTAACGACCAATGCAGCATTCCCCATGGCCGCGTGATCAAAATTCAACCGCTTGGCCACGACTGGTTCATATTTATGACGGTTGCAGCGTCCGACAAGCAAAGTCAATGGGGAAGTGAGATTCATTTAACAACCATGTTACTAACTTAACAGCTGCAGTGATTCACCTTAGAACTGCAGCAGGAAAGGTCATAAAATGGGGAAAAACTCACTTAACAACTGTCTGGCTTAGCCCCAGAAATTTTGGGCTCCATTATGGTCATACGTTGAGGACTACCCGTGCCCAGTTTGGAAGGGAAGATGGCTGTTCTCATGAGGGAGGATGACCTGCATTCATCCAGGAAACCGAGAAAGCTACTTCACCAAGAGTGGAAAAGGGATTGGTCATTAATGCCAGTTGGGGATATATGAATCCCACAGAAGGAAGGAAACTTCTTCATGTGAATGGGATACCAATCCTTGCCCTCCTCATGCCAAAGTCGGATTCATATCTTCATTAATGACCAAGGCCACAGAACGGATGATGGACCTTCTACCACTAATTCTATTAACCGTCAAGAACAGGACTGATCCTTTGGGTACCTTAATTCTTGCTTTCTTCTTGGTCTGTATTGATCTCCATCCCATCCCACCGCTGTCTTGTTGTGCTGGATTTTCTTTGCTTGCGTTTTCTTTGTCCCACATCAACCCTCCCTTCCCACGTTGTGTGTCACCCTCTGATCCTGTTCCCATTAGCCACAAAAAGGGTTGTCCCAGAATGACGTGGCAAAGAGCATCCTTGGCCACAGGGCAGAAGCGAGCAGAAGGCCCTCCTTCACGTCAGCCTTGGTTAAGCCAAACTCTATTCTGTTCTCCCACCCTCCTCTCTGCTATCCCATCATAACACCTCTTGTGTTTCCAACTCTCCAGATTGAAATTCCATCAGGAGCGATGGAAACATCCTGCCAATCTGTTGACATTGAGCTGTAGCTAGAATGTCACAGATGTGGGTTTTCTTCAGCAGAATTTTGTGCACCTTCCTGCCTTCCTACATGATGGAGTCAAACAATCCACTAACCAGATGCATGAGAACCCCGATTCTACTACTACCAAGTCAACCACTGCAGCCCTTACTTCAGCTCGGTTCCCCAAGACCAGTCCTTTAAATTGTTTTGCTCTGAAAATAATCATTCAAGGTTGACGGGCACCAAATGTGGGCTTAGAAGTCCTCAACTTCTAAGGATGCAGGCGGTACCTGAAACCACACCCCCTCTGGTCCACGGAAAAACCTCTCCATGGAACCGGTCCTTGGTGCCCAGAAGGTTGGGGACCTCTGTATTAACCCTCATGAAATTGAAGAAGGAGCTTTTGAACTAATTCTTCACTGATTTGCTCTTCAACCAGTCTCTTCTTTTTAAAGAGAGGGTCCTTGGTGCTCTCTGAGCTTGGTTACTTTCTTGCAGACATTTCATGATCCAACTAGTTAATATCGTTAATTACTGTAGCTATAAAGATTCTCCTTTATTGGTATTTTTCAAAGAACAACACTGTCAGGGAATTTGCACAGCAGGTGTCCAAATGGAGTCAGACGCTGACACGAACATGTAATTTTATATATATAACATCAATATATACAGCAAACTAGATCATGATAATCATGAGGTAAACGGGAATCATGAAGTAAATGGGAATCATGAGGTAAATCATAGAGCAAACGGCACACAGAAGAAAAAGGCGGGGAAAAAGGGAAACTCCCCCTCCACATCCAGAGTGACCAATCACAGTGCAGATTGCCAGCACTCTTCAACCAATCAACCATAACTGTATGTTCTGGCTCACTGCACAAGCCCGCTGCTCCAGCTGCTAAATTTAAATATCTACTGCTACTACTACTGGCACTGATGATCTTACCCAGTTTGGGTAATGAAACGTCTGCAAGAAAAACCACCAAGTTCAGAAAGCACCAAGGACCCCTCATTTCAGCCCTGAGCTACAAATATTCTCCTTTATTGGTTCTTTTCAAAGAGCCGCATAGACTTCGAATTACAAGTCAAGGACTGCCAACACCTTTCATTTTAGCCCTGATTTGGAAAAATCATGAAGAGCATCTAAAATCCTGCCAGGTTTTATTTAGGCGGCTACTGTTTGCAAAAGGCAACTGTGGTCCCCAAGACCTTAAGGGGAATTCAGCCTGACTTGAGTCCTGCAGGGTTGTGTCTTCACCCAGTGTGCAGCCGTGTTTTTGCCGTGTGGATTGCCTTGCCCAAGCTAGCTTGTGCCCAGCACTGGAGAAATTTCAGTTTCTACTAACTGCATCACTCCTTGCCCATCCTTGGCTCACCCCAGTTCCTTCTCTCTGCTCCTCGCTATGTTACTCCGGCTAACGTTAGCCAGTTCTGTCTTTTCCCTTCACCCCTTCCCCGCTCTAGGAGAGAAGGTGATGGCTGACGACTTGTTCACCCAGGACCTCTTTCGGTTCCTGCAGCTCCTTTGTGAAGGACACAACAATGGTAAGTTGAACGTATCGAACCCAAGAGAAGGGAGGTTTTTGCTCAGTAACTGGGGGCTCCAAAATTGGAGCAGAGTGACAGAAATAGGAACAACCCCCTTTATGGGGTTGCCACTAAGAAGAGGGGGGGGTGTCAACCTATTCTCCAAAGACCCGAAGGCAGGACAAGAAGCAACGGATGGAAACTCATCAAGAAGAGAAGCAACCTGGAACTGAGGAGAAATTCCCTGAAAGTTTAGAACTATTAACCAGTGGAACGACTTGCCTTCAGAAGTTGTGGTTGCTCCATCATTGGAGGTTTTTAAGAAGAGACTGGACAACCATTTGTGTGAAACGGCATAGGGTTTCCTGCCTGAGCAAAGGGGGTTGGACTAGAAGACCTCCAAGGTCCCTTCCAACTCTCTTATTCTGTTATGATGTTGAGAATGATGGAAGGGGAGCACGGTTGAATGTTCAGTAAAGAAAAATGGATGCCATTGTGGAGGTCCATACTAACCAGCCAGTAAAATCTAGGAGGGCTGATGGTCTCAGGTTTCCATGTCCAAATAGGGCCACCTTGTGAGACCTTGAAGATGGACCTTCTCTGTGTCTTTTCCTACTCTCCAGGAAAGCATTTCCCCTGATGTTCACACATCCCCAACTCTATTCAGTTCTCTGCATCCTTAGGTGGGGCGATGTTGACCCCTGATATAATTTTTATTTGTGGGTTCTGTCTTATTTGTGGGTTCTGTCTTATTTGTGGGTTCTGTCTCTCCAACAGGAATGTGACTTATTGGTTATGACTTGGACCCAGGTTGGTTTGGTGAACCCAGGAAGGGGCTTGAGGTTGAGTTCACACCCACTGCTTTCCCTTGCAGATTTCCAGAACTATCTGCGGACCCAGACTGGCAACACCACCACAATCAACATCATAATCTGCACTGTTGACTACCTTCTGCGACTTCAGGTGAGACCTCCCAGCTATGGATGTCCAACTGCAACAAGCATGGTTTCAGCAAGTTTAATGAGGAGAAGGACTAGGGGTGACACGATAGCAGTGTCCCAATATCTAAGGAGGTTCCACAAAGAAGAGGGAGACAAGCTGTTCTCCAAAGCCCCTGAAGGCAGGACAAGAAGCAACGGATGGAAACTCATCAAGGAGAGAAGCAACCTGGAACTAAGGAGAAACTTCCTGCCGGCGAGAACAATTGATCAGGTTGCATCCAGAGGTTGTGGGTTCTCCATCCCTGGAGGTTTTCAACAAGAGATTGGATAGCCATTTGTCTGAAATGGTGTAGGGTTTTCTGTCTGAGCAGGGGGTCGGACTAGAAGATCTCCAAGGTCCCTTCCAGCTCTGTTATTCTGTAAGCTCAGAAATAATTCTGCTTCATCCAGAGCAATAGTTAGGAGAACTCTTCTGTGGCTGTTGGACCACCAGAGGATGGGAAACCAACTTAAGTTCTCTTTCTTCTCTTCCAAATATCCAGGAGTCCATCAGTGATTTTTACTGGTATTATTCAGGCAAGGACGTGATTGACGATCAGGGCAAACGCAACTTCTCCAAAGCAATGGCCGTAGCCAAGCAGGTCTTCAACAGCCTCACTGAATATATCCAGGTACAGCTTTGGAGATGGGGAAGCTCCGTAAGGAGAGGCCCTTCTCCAGAAGGCGTTGTGCCTCGGCCTTGGGGGGGTCCTTTTAATATCCCCCCCCCCCCGGAGGACGTGAACCTGCAATAATGAGACAATGAGTTAACCATCAGCTTATGTGTCTCAACTTTGTGAGATCAGCTCAAAGACCTGTAATTTAGGCTTGGCCTGAATGACTTGGCAGCCTTAGCATCTTGGGCTTCTGCAGGCGATTCATATGAAATGTGCCACTCTTTTCTTTTCTTTTTTTCTTTTTTTTTTTGTCTTCTCAGGGGCCTTGCACTGGCAACCAGCAGAGTTTGGCACATAGCAGGCTGTGGGACGCAGTGATTGGCTTCCTCCATGTCTTTGCTCACATGATGATGAAGCTGGCTCAGGTAAAAAGAAAATGAAGAGACTTAATTATCCAACAGCCGCTAAGCAAGAAAAGAAAAATAAAATTGACCTTTGCCAGGTCATTTAGGATAGCAGCCAACCCTTAGCTTTTAGAGCTGATGTCCGAGGATACCGCCCTTCTCGGCAGCCACTGCCCTTCTGTAGCCTGAAGCTGGTGGCTGAATGTTGCTAGCTGGTTTATTCATAGCGGCGTGAAGGGGTCCCTGGGCTCTCTATGCCTAGTTGTTTTCTTGCAGACGTTTCATTACCCAGCTAGGTAACATCATCAGCGTTGGTAAGGAGTGGGATTCGTTCTCCGTTTATATTCAGATTTTCTTGGCCGGTCGGTGTTGGTGGGAATGGTCATTGGCTGGCCAAAACACCTCCCACCACCAATCAGCACCCAGATGAGCATAGAGCAGAGGTAGGCAACCTTGGCTTTTTTATGACTGGTGGACTTCAACTCCCAGAATTCGTGAGCCAGCTTGGCTCAGCTTGGAAACCTCTCCCTTTCCCCTCAGCGTGGCTGGCTCAGGAATTCTGGGAGTTGAAGTCCACCAGTCATAAAAGAGCCAAGGTTGCCTACCCTTGGCATAGAGCAGTGTTTCTCAACCTTGACAATTTTAAGGCATGTGGACTTCAACTCCCAGAATTCCACAGCCAGCAATGCTGGCTGTGGAATTCTGGGAGTTGAAGTCCACATGCCTTAAAATTGTCAAGGTTGAGAAACACTGGCATAGAGGAACTCCAAGATTAACATCAGACCAACATTCAGGAAGTAAACAAGACCCCAATCAAGGAACTGGCCAACGAGCTAGTAGGAAACAGCCCAACTAAAGACCCTCCAAGACCACTCCCACCAACACTGACAGGCCAAGCCACTAGTATATAGAAATAAGAGCAAGCCCACTCCCTTCTAGCACTGATGATGTTCCCTAGCAGGGTAGTGAAACGTCTGCAAGAAAACAACCCAGCTCAGAGAGCACCAAGCCCCCCCCCCTCATTTTAACCCTGGGCTACAAATATTCTCCTTTATTGGTACCATAGCAGTGTGCAAAACGTTTCAAATTAAAATCTTTTCGGCTTGAGATGGTGGTTCCCACCCTACCCAAGGTGTTTTGGGGGCAGGCTGACCCTACTACCAGGAGCCAAACCTAGCGAAATACAAAACAAAAAAAAACAAAATAACGCCTCTCTTAGAAACCTTTCTGAATAATATTTTTTTTCCAATGTGTGACAGACGACCCAACCCCCAGCGCTTCGAAATGGCGTAAGAACCTTCTCTGTGGTCTGCGTCCCTCCATCCCACCCCTCTGGCTGATCCTCCCAGTTCTCATGCTTCCCCCTTCCATCCCACCCCCTTTGCTCTCCCTTTCCTTTCACCGGGCCAGACCAATTGATGGATTGACTGATTGATTGATTGATTGATTGATTAAGCTTATATGATTAAGTTCTTCTTGCCAAAGGCAAATGCCAGGAAAACCTATCAATAGAGATGTTCCATTGAACATTCAGTTTAAATTACATTGACCAAGATGGAGAGGAAGGGAGCCCAGTACATTCTGGGAGGAAGTGGGGTGTTATCCATTATCCACTTCCAGAATAATACACACACACACACCCCTTTCATCAGGACCCCAGTCCACCTGGCAGAGCTTACTGCAACCGATAAAAGGTCATTCTGCCTTCGTGGCCTATCCTGTTGACCAGGTCTGGATTTAAATTGTCCTAAATCACTTTGCGTGTACAGAGGTGACAGACAGATTGTAGTTGATGGGGAAACAAAACTAATTCTTCAGCCAGGCAGCTCCAAAGCTGGACTTTACAGTCTGTAGAATCTGATGGGCTTCTGCCACATTTCGTCTTGGATAGGTTCTGATTTTTCTAGTTCAAGGTTTCGTAGTTACAGGAACCGGCTGGGTTTAGCCCAGAGGGTAGCTCAACCCTTTTTTTTTTGTGGCCACCCATTTGTGGCTCTTAATTTTGTGCTTCTGTCTATAAATGCAGAGGTAGCCAAGTTTGAAAAACGCTGGTCTATATGAATAAAGCTTTGGCTGATTGATACTAGCTTGTAAACTAGTAAGTCAATCTCAGACCTGTGGGCTGAATTGGTATATTGAAGAGGAAATGGCCTAGCTGTGTCTGTATGGTTACTCAAAAGTCAAAATCAGTCCAAGGCAGCCTTTACTTTTTATCCCTCACCCCTTAAAATCTTAACTGTGGGGTCCTTGATGCTCCCCGAGCTTGGTTATTTCCTTGGAGATGTTTCATGACCCAACTAGGTAATGTCATCAGTGCTAGAAGGGGGTTTGCTCTCTTGGTAGTTCCTTGATAGGATTAAAGGAACTTGGTAGGAGGAACTATCAACAAAAACAGTAAGCAGCCTAATCAGAGAGCCACCAGGAACACCCCCACCCACATTGATAGGGCAAGCCACTTGTATATCAACAAAGAGCAGACCCCACTCCCTTCTAGCACTGATGTTGTTCCCTAGTTGGGTCATGAAACGTCTGCAAGAAAACCACCCAGCTCAGAGAGCACCAAGGACCCCACAATTCCATCCTGACTTACAAATTTTTGTCTTCCACGGAACTGCCAGGTGCCTCTTACTCCACTGATTTAATGTGGAGGAATAGCATGTTTGATCTGGTCCATTTTGCGGTGGCTGCTTCTTGTTCCTCATCCAGCTTTTCTTTTCTGCTGTGTCCTTTCTGTGTTTCTGTCTCCTCCATCTATCGGGAGGTGGTTGAAGGCTCCGTGCTTGACCATTGCCTGGGCTTGCTGGCTCATCCCTCCCATCCAAGCTCATTTGCAGGCACTGGCGGGCGAGGGGAGGGATACGAGGGGAGGCATTATATGGAAGGACGGAGAAGAAGAGGACAACCAAAAAGCAGGTGGGGGGGCTTGGTTGCAGTGGCGATGGGGGCATAATTGGGGAGACTTGAGGAGGCCAACTGAGGACAGCTCAGAGTGGAGAAGGTTTCTCCAAGTCATTGTCAGAGCAGGATGGCGAGGGTGGTCTGGAGAACCCCATCCCAGCTTCCTCAGAGCACGAGGGTGGGACAACTTCACCAAGGAGAAATATTTCCACAATTATCTCTTTCCCTCACCAAACTATCTCTTTGTTGCGCTGCCCACGAGGAGCATTTTCGGAGTGAATCCTACCCTGAGGTAAGGAAGCCACCACCTCTTCAGAGGAAGAAATGCACCCCCGTATATGTATGGGGGGTTAGTTCCTGGTTGACATCCTCCAAAGAGAACGGGAAAGAGACATCTGAAGGTCATCCGGTTGTTTTTTTTCTACGTGCAGCACACGGGGACCGTAACTGGTCATGTTGCATATATCTAAACCAACGTTTCTCAACCTCAGTCACTTTAAGATGTCTGGACTTGTATCTCCCAGAATTCTGCCTGGGGAATTCTGGGAGATGAAGTCCACACATCTTAAATTGGCTGTGGTTGAGAATCGCTGACCCAAACTGACTTCTGATCCCAAACTTCCCTCTAGAGCAGGGGTAGGCAACCTCGGCTCTTTTATGACTCATGGACTTCAACTCCCAGAATTCCTGAGTCAGCCGTGCTGAGGGGAAAGGGAGAGGTTTCCATGCTGAGTCATGCTGGCTCAGGAATTCTGGGAGTTGAAGTCCACCAGTCATAAAAGAGCCAAGGTTGCCTACCCTTGGCCTAGGCCTGTATTTCTCAACCTTGGCCACTCGGAGATGGGTGGACTTCAACTCCCAGAATTCCTGAGCCAGCATGACTCAGCATGGAAACCTCTCCCTTTCCCCTCAGCATGGCTGGCTCAGGAATTCTGGGAGTTGAAGTCCATGAGTCATAAAAGAGCTGAGGTTGCCGACCCCTGCTCTAGACTTAGTTTCCACATGCTGTGGGACCCCAGAGGGATTTAGAACACGAGTCAGCACCTTTACCCATTGATTCACACGACCTTCACACCTGTCGGTGATTGCAGTTTTGATGGTGCTAGCAGGAAGCCAACTGGTGTGGGTGACCATTAGAATACTGATGGCTGAAGGACTGTAAGTGAAGAAGGTCTAGCTCAGTGGTGGCGAACCTATGCCACGGGTGCCAGCGGCGGCACTCAGAGCCCTCTCTGTGGGCACGCGCGCCATCGCCCCAGTCCTAGGCCTTCAGCTGGGTTTTATAAAACCTTTTCGCTTTAGGCCTCCGCCGTCCTGTGCAAAAAAAAAAAAAAAGATCAATCAATCAGTCAATTTCAACTTCTCGCAGGGGAAAAAAAAGATCTTGCAAAGTTGGAATTGATTGATTGAACTTTTTAGTCCCACCCAGTCTGCCGTTACCACTGCCCAGCCAATGGGCCACACCCACCCGGCACCCGATGATACATAAGTGGGTTTTGGGTTGCAGTTTGGGCACTCGGTCTCTAAAAGGTTCGCCATCCCTGTCCTAGGGGGTCCCTGAGGAGGTGTGTTTCAACGAGGCCTCAGGGCATACCCGAGAAATATGTCCCCGTTTTCATGGCATTCTGTGTCTTACGCTTGCTTGTTCTTCCAGGATTCTAGCCAAATTGGGCTTCTGAAGGAGTTGTTGGACCTTCAAAAGGACATGGTGGTGATGCTTCTTTCTCTGCTGGAAGGTGACAACCCCCTCTGGAGGAATCTCTGGGCTCCATGTTGGCTTCTAATAGGGCAGGACCTCCTGGCTTATAGGGCGTTAGGCTCAGTTTGTAGCATCTCCAGCTGGACTCTGACTAGGTCCCTGGCCCAAAATCTGAAGGCTAATGCTAGCTATAGCTCAGTGTTTCCCAACCTTGGCCACTTGAAGATGTGTGGACTTCAACCCCCAGAATTCTGGGAGTTGAAGTCCACACATCTTCAATCGACCAAGGTTGGGAAACACTGATCAGATATAGCTGATCCTTGCCTTAAGACCATGACAATGTCCAACACATCTTTCTCCTCCTGTTTTCTGCACAACCCAACCCTGTGAGGTGGGTTGGGCTGAAAGAGAGTGGTTGGCTCAAAGACACCCAGCTGGCTTTCATGGCTGTGGTGGGACTAGAACTCCCAGTCTCCCGGTGATTGGCCCAAAGTCTGCCAAAGTCAGTCCCTAAATCTTAAAAGTTGCCAAGTTTGGAGACCCTTGTCTTAGGCCATGGGTAAGGTAGGACTTGAACTCATGATTTCTCGCTTCCTAGCCTGGTGTCTTAACCACTAGACCAAACTGGCTCTCTGGTTATGTGAGTCGTGCAGTTTCATTCTTAGACCATGTCTGCAAATTGGGTCCTATTTTTCCAGGTTGGAGAACTTGAAGCAATGAGTAGAAAAAAAATATTTACTAAGGCAGAGCAAAGATATGAATGGAACCATGAAGGTCTGCAAGAGGGAGGGGGAGCACTGCCATCACCTGTATTCTTGGTATATCTAGAGTCAGTGACACAATTATGACATTGTCTGTGGAGATTCTCAGTCATCCAGGTCACGGTTGTCCTAAAGATGCTTTTTCAAGAGGCAACTGGACTTTGTTTTTCCTAGAAGACATTTTGCTTCTCATCCAAGAAGCTTCTTCAGTTCTGAACTGAAGAAGCTTCTTGGAAGAGAAGAGAAGATGAGATGAGGAGAAGCTTCTTGGATGAGAAGCAAAATGTCTTCAAGGAAAAACCAAGAAAGTCCAGTTGCCTTTTGACAAAGCACCTTTGGGACAGTTACAACATTGTGTAATTGTGTTGTCTACCAAAGATACAAAGCCATCTCGGTACGACTTACATATCCTACCTCTTGATGGAGGAACAGAATATCCCTGCTAACATAACTTGCTTATCTGCCTTCTGCGTTCAGTCTTGTTGTCAAAGTATAATATGTGTCCTTGGTGTATCTACTCAGGAAATGTGGTGCATGGCACCATCGCTCGGCAGATGGTTGACATGTTGGTGGAGTCCTCCAGCAACGTGGAGATGATCCTCAAATTCTTCGACATGTTCTTGAAACTGAAGGACATTGTGGTTTCTGATGCCTTCCGGGATTACATCACAGATCCACGGGGCCTCATCTCCAAGAAGGATTTCCAGAAGGCCATGGACAGTCAGAAGCAGTACACGCCGTCAGAGATCCAGTTCCTTCTTTCCTGCTCAGAGGCTGATGAGAATGAGATGATAGACTATGAAGAGTTTGCCAACCGCTTCCAGGAGCCCGCCAAAGACATTGGCTTCAACATTGCTGTGCTGCTGACAAACCTCTCAGAGCACATGCCTCATGATGCCCGCCTCAAGACCTTCCTGGAACTGGCCGAATGCATCCTCAACTACTTTAATCCCTACCTGGGCCGCATTGAGATCATGGGTGCCAGCAAACGCATTGAGCGTATCTACTTTGAGATCAGTGAGACCAATAAGACCCAGTGGGAGATGCCCCAGGTCAAGGAGTCCAAGAGACAGTTCATCTTTGATGTGGTCAACGAAGGGGGTGAGTCAGAGAAGATGGAGCTCTTCATCAATTTCTGTGAGGACACCATCTTTGAGATGCAGATTGCATCCCAGATTTCAGAGGAGGAAGGAGGGGGGGAGGAAGAGGAGGAGGAAGAAGCAGAAAGCACCGAAAGTGGGGAAGCTGAGAAGGCATCCGCCCCTTCAGAGGCATCTTCGGTTTTTGGGGAGTTCCTGGAGAGCATCCTGAATTTCTTCCGCATGTTCACATATCGCAACGTCCGTCGACAGTTCCGCAAAGTCAAGAAGATGACGGTCAAAGATATGGCCGTGGGAGTGGCCACCTTCCTTTACACCATCTTGATGGGCATCCTTGTCTTCTTCTATAGCATCCTCAAGGGCTTCTTCCTACTCATCTGGAGCACGCTCTTTGGTGGCAGCTTGGTGGAGGAGGCCAAGAAGCTCACGGTGACCGAACTGCTGGCTAGCATGCCCGATCCAACTCAGGATGAGGTTCATGGGGATGTTGCTCCTTCTGAGGAAGACGAGCAGGTGACGGAAGAAGAAGAAGAAATGAAGATTGTGGAGCCCGGCAAGGAGGAAGCATCTGTGGAAGGTGGAGAAGGTTTTGGAGTAGATCCAAAGAAAGAGCATTTCCGTTCCATGGCCCCGGATGCACCTGGTGGGCTTGGAGATATGGGGGACACCACCCCAGTGGAACCTCCCACACCTGAAGGGACACCCATTCTCAAGAGGAAGTTGGTACGATTGGGGCTTGAGGGGGTGGGAGTTGCTGGGAAGGTCCAGTATGGACCAAGAGGAAAAGGAAAGGCGGAAAGAAACCATGTTTAGGGAATGTGGGCCTAAGAGCAGCCCTTAACCTGGGCCAAAACCCAGGTTATGGGCTGGATATGTGGATAGATAAGTAGTGTCTTGTGAAATAAAAAGCGAAATGGCTGGATATATGTCCAGTTCTAGAGATGATGGGAAGCCACTCAGACCCTTCATATGTCAAATGTAGGGCTGGAGTTTCTCCTTTCAGGCTGCATGGAGGTTGGGGAATAACAGAATAACAGAGTTGGAAGGGAGCTTGGAGGTCATCTAGTCCAACCTCTTGCTATTTGGGACAAATGGCTGTCCAATCTCTTCTTAAAACTCCCAGTGATGCAGCACCCACGACTTTTGAAGGCAAGCTGTTCCATTGATTAATTGTTGTCACTGTCAGGAAATTTCTCCTTAATTCCAGGTTGCTTCTCTCCTTGATTAGTTTCCATCCGTTGCTTCTTGTCCTGCCCTCAGCTGATTTGGAGAATAGGTTGACCCCTCCTGGTCTTTGTGGCAGCCCCTCAAAATATTGGAACACTGCTATCCTAATTTCATTAAACTAGACAAGTGTTCTGCCTATGTTTTGAGCCTCCAGTCCCCTAATCATCCATAGTTTACGTCTTCGAGATCCATCGTTTACTTCTTCGAGATCCATCGTTTACTTCTTCAAGCTACAGGATACCATGCTGGTACTGAGTGATGTCCCTCTTGAAATCCTGTAATATTTTTCCTTTCTGAGTCACGTCCCTCCCTTTCGTTTCTCCTCTTGGATCCATTTCATTGACGGTTGTTCTTGTGACTTCTCCAGGTGGAAGGAGAGGCAGGGGAGGAGGAGCCACATCCGGAGCTGGAGAAGATTGAGGAACCCCCAACAGAACCAGAGAAAGCTGAGTTGAGTGGCCTTGCTGAGTTCATCAGAACCCCCTAAAAAAAAATCATAAGTCAGAGAGTTTCATTGCCTAAAAGCAGGGGTCTGCAAACTTGGCGACTTTAAGACTGGTGGACTTCAATTCCCAGAATTCCTCAGCTGGCTGAGGAGTTCTGGGCGTTGAAGTCCACCAGTCTTAAAGTCCCCTGCCTAAGAGCATCACACTAACTATGGGTAGTCCTTGGCTTACAACCAGTCATTTAGCAACCGTTTGAAGTTACAGTGTCACTGGAAAAAAAAAGCGATTAATGACCCATTTCTCACTTTTACAACTGTTGCGTCATCCCTCGGGTCACATGATCAAAATCTGGACGCTTGGCAACTGGCTCGTACTTACGACAGTTGCCATGTCCTGGGGTCACGTGACCCCGTTTTGTGACCTTCCGACGAGGTCAATGGGGAAGAAGCTAGATCCGCCGAACAGCCGTGTTCCTAACTGCATTGATTTACTTAACCGTCGTGTTGAGAAAGGTCATAAAATGGGGCAAAACTCACTTAGCCACTGTCTCGCTGAGCAGCAGAAGGTTGTGGTCATAAATTGAGGACTGCTTGTTGGGATTGAGCCTGGGAGATTAGCACAGTTACAACGGCCCAGCCAGTGGCAGAATGAAGCCAGATGAATAGAACGGATCAGCCAAGGAAATCTTTGTCAGACCTGCCTCCACTTAAGCCTCCAAATAGGAACCATCCTCGGCTCCGTTTGTGGACAAAGGCAGCTGCTGACAATCTTGGTGTCTGGAACAGAAACGCCCTAAGGATTATTGGGATTGGGCACAGGGTCTGGGAAGGGTGTGTGTGTGTGTGATTAATCTGCAACGTGTTTTCTGTGCCCTCCCCACCACCTCTAGTGCGGAAAATGGGGAGAAGGCTGCAAAGGAAGAAGAGGAGAAGAAAGAGGAGGAGAAAGAACACAAGGAGGAAGAGCCACCACCATCAGCTGAGGAGGAGGAGGAGACGAAGAAGAAGAAGAAGAAGAAGGTGCCCCAGCGGTCGGAGAAGAAAGAAGAGGAACAGGGAGGCTCAGAGTTTTGGAATGAGTTGGAGATCCAGAGGATCAAATTCCTGGTAAGTTCTCTCTGGGGTTGAACTTCGTGGTGTGCTGTAGAGCAGTGTTCCTCCACCTTGGCAAGTGTACGATGGGTGGACTTCAGCATAGCTGGCTGGGGGATTCTGGGAGTTGAAGTCCACCCATCTTAAACTTGCCCAGGTGGAGGAACACTACTCCAGAAGATAAGGAAACTTGTGTCCTCCTGATTTTGAGCAGAAACATCTCGGTGACCTTCCTGGGGCATCTGAGTACCGTGATACTTGGGGCATCAGCCACCTCTCTAATCTCCCCTTGCTGGTTCTTGGCGCGAAGCCATGTTGATGGAACGGAGACCAAACCCTGACCCTTAAATACCACAGCTAGACCTACAGAGACCAGACATCACAGGAGAATAGCTCTGTCTGGTCTATTAATGTCTCAGATGGTGTAGGTTCTCCTGCTTGAGCAGGGGGCTGGACTAGAAGACCTTCAAGGTCCCTTCCAGCTCTGTTCTATCCTAATAACCACCATATGGGCTCTTCAACCACCAGATGGCCTTCAGCTTACAACTATCTTTGCCCCCTGGGAAAAAGCCCCTCCCCAAACTCTGTCTCAACACATCTACTGATGTGCCGTTGATTCGGTGTTGACGCTTAGGAACCATGGGGGCAAAACGTCTCCAAGGATGAAAGGCATATTACTACATTTATTTCACTATAGGTAGTCCTCAGCTTACAACCCTTTGTATATCGACGTTCAAAATTACAACAGCGCTGAAAGAAAGAAACTTATGGCCGGTTTTCACCCTTACGACCGTTGCAGCCTCCCTGATCAAAATTCAGAGGCTTGGCAACTGACTTGTACTTATGACACTTGCAGTGTCCCAGAGTCATGTGATCACCGTTTATAACCTTTCCAACCGGCTTCCGACAAGCAAGGTCAATGGGGGGGAATCCTGATTTGCTTAATAGCTGCAGTGATTTGCTTAGCAACCATGGCAAAAAAAGGTCATAAAGGGGGGCACAACTCCTTTAACGACCGTCTTGGGACTCAGTTGTGGTCGTGTGTCCAGGATTACCTCTAGTCCCATTTAATATTGAGAGTGAAATAATCACAGCCACGCAGGGGGCAGGATTAAGATCGATTGCTCTTAAAGTAGGACTCACCAGCTAAAAAGCAAAAACAGCAGCCAAGGAGTTAAGATGAACTTAAAGAGGTGAAGCAATTTCATCTGGGACTTGGAAACTTGTTCGCGAGACTTTTATGTTTCTGAAGCAGAACCACCATCACGTTACACTTCACCTTCTCTTCTCATCCTTTCAGAATTACCTGTCCAGGAATTTCTACAACCTGCGTTTCCTTGCCCTCTTCCTGGCCTTTGCCATCAACTTCATCTTGCTTTTCTATAAGGTAAAGGCAGGGGGTTGGACTAGATGACCTCCAAGGTCCCTTCCAACTTTTTTATTATTATTATTATTATTATTATTATTATTATTATTATTATTATTATTATTATTATTATTATTATTATTATTATTAAACAGATTTGTGGGTTGATGGGACTTGGTTCTTGGGAGTCAAGATGCAGGAACACCATTATCAGGGCTTTCTGAGTAGTTTGGGAAGCAGTTGAGACGGTCCAGAGTGAGCGAGAGTTTAATCCACATCCAACCATGGCAACTTTAAGACCTGTGGACTTCAACTCCCAGAATTCCTCAGCCAGCATGGCTGGCTGAGGAACTCTGGGAGTTGAGGTCCACAGGTCTTAAAGTTGCCAAAGTTGGGTGCCCTTGGTCTAGTCATCTCTAGCAAAGCATTCTGAGATCCAGAAGAACATGGCAGTGGGATCTATTAAGAGGTTGGGGCAGAGGAATAGTCATCACCCTGGGATATAAGTGGTCACAATCCTCTTAAGCAGAAGACCAAAGTTAGAGAAAAGCCAGGATTGTAGACCTGGACCTTAGCTTTTCCTCCTTTAGATCCCCATCTTGGTTTCTTCTATCTGAGTTTCTCCAGCCTATTACGATGTCCATTTCCTAGGTGTCGGACACGCCACCTGGCGAGGAAGAATTTGAGGGCTCCGGTCTTGAAGGCGATCTGGACGCCGGATCTGGCGCAGGCTCCGGCTTTGGCGGAGACGACAACGGTGGCAGCGGGGACGGCAACGGCAATGGGGACGAGGATGAGGAAGACAGCGTGGTCTACTTCTTCCTGGAGGAGAGCACGGGCTACATGCAGCCCGCCTTGCAGTTCCTGTCCATCGTTCACACCCTGGTGGCCTTCCTCTGTATCATCGGCTACAACTGTCTCAAGGTGCCCCTGGTCATCTTCAAGCGCGAGAAGGAGCTGGCCCGTACGTTGGAGTTTAGCGGAGTCTACATCACCGAGCAACCGGAGGATGACGACATCAAAGGCCAGTGGGATCGTCTGGTGCTCAACGCTCCGTGAGTGGAGGAAGGAAGGAAGGGGAAGGGGTATGGATGGCCTCTGGAGTGTCCCCTCTCCTCAAGCCATGGCAGCCCCAGTCACTTCTGAGTTTATGCTGTAATTCAGCTAAAATTGCAAATGGCGGAAGTATGCCAGGCACAAAGAATCTGGAGCACACGTTAAGCTCCAGTGAAGCTGATTTATTGCTCGTACCTACCATTTCCCCGAAAATAAGATCGGGTCTTATATTCATTTTTGCTCCAAAATACGCATTAGGGCTTATTTTCCAGGTAGGGCTTATATTTGGGGAAATACAGTACTAAATGTGTCTGTCTGGCTGACAATCTTAACTGGGGCATATTTTTGGGGTGGGGCTTATATTACGAGTGTCGTGAAAAATCATGCTAAGGCTTATTTTCTGGTTGGGTTTTATTTTCAGGGAAACACGGTATATAAAGAACTAGACAACTGATGGTCAGCATTAAATTGGCACTAGCAAAGAGTTAACGGAAATCCAGAGGGGTTGGACAGACCATTTATGTGAACGTAATGACGCCAGGCTAATTCCTCTCTTGACTCTGCCTCCATGCTCTGTCTGTCCTTCTCCTGATAAGATTTCTTTATTGGCCAATTTGAACTGTTCGTAGTTGCATATGGCTGGATGGTGTGCTGTTCCTGGGCCTAGGCCAGGGGTGGGCCACTACGGCCCTTTACAATCTGGGGACTTCAACTCCCAGAATTCCTGAGCAGCATGGCTTTTCATGGCTAAGGCAGGACCTGAACTCATGGCAAAATAAGTTCAAAATAAAAGGAGGGAGAGGCTAGGATGGACATTGCAGGGGGATTAAAAGGGATCCCTAGCAAAACAGAAGGTCTTGATGGATGTGGGACAAGGGGATTATATTCCCGATGGCTTTTAAAAAATTGCTCCCATCTTTTCTGTCTTCGCCAGGTCCTTCCCGAGCAATTACTGGGATAAGTTCATCAAAAGAAAGGTAAGATTGCCTGCAGGTCCTTCCAGAGGAATTAGGGAGAATCTGATGGGTGCCAAGAAACTAAGAGAATCTGTCTGTACAGGTAGTCCTCGTCTTACGACTATGCTTAATGACTGCTTAAAGTTACGATGCTGCCGAAAAAGTGTGGTCCTCACACTTACAACCATTGCAGCGTCCCTGCGGTCACATGATCAGAACATGGGCGCTTGGCAACTGGCACGTATTTACGACGGTTGTAGCGTCCCAGGGTCATGTGATCCCTATTTCTGACAGGCAAAGTTAATTGGGGAAGCCAGATTGGCTTAACGACCGTGCAGTTAGTTTAACGACCAGAGTAAATGAAGGTCACACCATTGGGAATGAGTCACTTAATGACCACAGCGATTAGCTAGGACAGTCCCGGTCCCAATGATGGTGGTAAGCCAAGGAGCATCTTTAAAAATGTATAATTATGCACAATTGCCGTTTTCCTACCTCTCCAGGTGCTCGACAAATATGGCGACATCTACGGGCGAGAAAGGATCGCAGAACTTTTGGGAATCGATTTGGCCAGCCTGGAAATCTCAGCACACAATGAGAAAAAATCAGAGCCGGACACGTCGTTCCTGGCTTGGTGAGAAAGACGGGCAAAACAGGAGGGCAGAGATATCGATGTGGGGTAGCAGATACCCGTGTTTCCCTGAAAATAAGACTCATTGTACTAATTTTTGCTCTAAAAGATGCATTAGGGCAGGAGTCTCCAATCTTGGCAACTTTAAGACTTGTGGACTTCAACTCCCAGAATTCCCTGACCAGCGTTTCTGGCTGGGGAATTCTGGGAGTTGAAGTCCACAAGTCTTACAGTTGCCAAGGTTCAAGACTCTGCATTAGGGCTTATTTTACAGTTAGATTTTATATTCGGGGAAATATGGTACTAAATGCCTGATGGCAGAAAAAAAAGAGCTGGTGGCCCATTGAGTCAGCCCTTTGAGTTTGATTTTTTGCTTTCTTTTTAATTCATGTATTTATTTGTAATTATCGTTTTTCTATTTCATTAATTTTTATTTAAAAATAATAATTAAACCGCTTACTGTATCCTGGAAACGTAATCTCTGAATTATCTCTTTTTTTAAAGAAAGAAAAAAAGAAAAAGAAAGTTTTACTAGCCCTGAATTGTTCAAATCGATGTAGTAGAAATTATTATTATTATTATTATTCACACAAAGCAGGACACATACACACAATGACGCACCGGCTCTTTTCGCCCATGAAATGGTGAAACCTGGGATCCGCCTCTAAAAATGCATTTGAAAAGGGACACAGCCACACGTAATGGCTGTTCACGCCATACGCTTGTTTGGCAAATGTTGGTTCTGTTAGCTGTTGACATCTAAACTGTGTTTAGCAGGCATTGGCCAACATGGGAGGGGTGAGTCTGCACACAGATAGCCACAAATACCTTGCTTTCTCTCTTTCTCTCTCAGGGCTAGTTCCATTGACATTAAGTACAAGATCTGGAAACTTGGTGTCATCTTCACGAATAACGTAAGTAAGAAGACTTCGCACCAAGGCAGAGAAATTCACTACTAAAATAAATATACTGATACTCCTTTTTATCCTGGAGAAATTCTGTCCCTTTGATTCTTAAGAGTCAACACCAACTCAGCGACACATCTGCAGATGTAGTGGAACGTACAAGCAGTCCTAGATTTATAGCCACAACTGAGCCCAGAATTTATGGTGCTAAGTGAGACCATTTAAGTGAGTTTTGCCCCATTTTTCTTGCCACAGTTGTTAAATGAATCATTGCATTTGATAAGCTAGTAACACGATTGATAAGTGAACCTGGCATCCTCCATTGACTTGGCTTGTCAGAAGGCCACAAATAAATGCATGCCGGCGGTCAGGCATCTAAATTTTGATCCCGTGATGATAAGGATGCTGCAAGGGCCGTAAGGATGAAAAACGGCCATAATTCACTTCTTTCAGTGCTGTTGTAACTTGGAACGGTCACTAAATGAACTGTTGTGTTGAAGACAACCCGTAGTCTGGGGGGGCTTTTTCCCAGAGGGCAAAGAGGCAGCAGAGTTGGGAATGTCTTGTAAGGAGGAAGAAGGCTAAGACAGCCAATCCCTAGCAGTTCACAGAACACATCTAAAGTTATGGAGATAGTTGCTTTAGTCTGGCAAGATTCTGTCTGTCAGTGAAGAAACAATTAAGAAACTAAGACGTAACTTCACAATGTTCTTGGATCTTGACATCAGTGTTGTTAGACTAAAGTTTAATGCCAGAAGATGTTAGCAATACTTTCCTCTCCCTACTATCCTCAAGGACATGTTCACTTGCTCTCCATCCAGTTATTCTCCTTTCTCTCCTTCCCACTTCAGTCCTTCCTGTATCTCTTCTGGTACATGGTGATGTCCGTGCTTGGCCATTACAACAACTTCTTCTTTGCTTGCCATCTTCTGGACATTGCCATGGGCGTCAAGACGTTGCGAACCATCCTGTCCTCTGTCACCCACAACGGCAAACAGGTCAGTTGGGTTGGGCGAGAATCCTGTCCTGTCTACTCCCTTAAAAAAAAAACTGTTCTTTCCTGCTACTCAGTTGACCATCTCCTGCACCTGTGCCCTCTTTCCCCAGCTGATGATGACTGTGGGGTTGTTGGCAGTGGTTGTCTACCTTTACACCGTGGTGGCCTTCAACTTCTTCCGCAAGTTCTACAACAAGAGCGAGGACGAGGATGAACCCGACATGAAATGTGATGATATGATGACGGTGAGAGACAACGAGACTTCCTACACCAGTGGTCTTCAAATTTGGCAACTTTAAGACTTGTGGACTTCAACTCCCAGAATTCCCCAGCCAGCCTTGGCTGGCTGAGAAATTCTGGGAGTTGAAGTCCACAAGTCTTAAAGTTGCCAAGTTTGGAGACCCCTGTCCTAGACTGTCGTTCTCCTGGACATCTGGAGGCACCAGAGTTGGGAAGGATGAGACCTTCTGCCCTGTGTCCTCAATCTGGATGCTTTCTACTCTTTTCCCAACAGTGTTACCTCTTCCACATGTATGTTGGCGTGAGAGCCGGTGGCGGCATCGGTGATGAGATTGAAGATCCAGCCGGAGACGAATATGAGCTCTACCGCGTGATTTTTGATATCACCTTCTTTTTCTTTGTCATTGTCATCTTGTTGGCTATCATCCAAGGTGAGATGGGCGGGCCTGTAGCTCTTCACAAGTCTTTGCTGTATCACGGTGTCTCTTATCTACTTCCGTAATTCTAACCAGTATTTGCGGGAACCGAATCGCTTCCTGATGCCAACGATGAGCCGTTGGGATATCTTCTGTTTTTGAAACGAGGATGTCTTTGAGCATCTTCAGGATGTCTCTTCCAGTGACTGAACACGAGTAACCACCTTGGCTTTTGTAGAGAGTAGCAGTTGTCAGGAAATGTTCCTTGGCTTTGCTTAAATCTCGGTTTTTCTTTTTTTCTATGACTTCTGGACTTCTTTTTTTTTAGAAAATTTTATTGATTTTTTTAGTTTTACATTTAAATATTTGAAAAGCAACGTGGCGGCTGAGTTGGTCAATAATTCAATAACACACACATATCTTTAGTACAGGTCTCACACTATTACATTAAATATTTCCTCTCTTTTCCCCTTGGTATTTAATGTCTCATATTTAAATTAGTACAATTTAGTACTTCTTTCTCCATTTCCTCAGGTTTGATCATTGATGCCTTTGGGGAGCTGAGAGACCAGCAAGAGCAAGTGAAGGAGGACATGGAGGTAGGCGGTATCGCTGTCGTTTTTAACAGAATGGAATCACAGAATAACAGAGCTGGGAGGGACCTTAGAGGTCTTCTAGTCCAACCCCCTAAAACAGGGGTGTCAAACTCAATTTCACTGAGGGCCACATCAGCATTGCGATTGCCCTCAGGGGGTCGGGTGGATGTGGCCAGAGTGGGTGTGGCCTACTGGGTGGGTGTGATGGAGTGGGTGTGGCCTACTGGGTGGGCGTGGCCAGTTCTACATCATTGGCGTCAAGCGTGCCTGTGGGGGCCTGGGCAGGAGTGGGACAGATCTGAGGGTCTCTGGCAGAAGGGGGTGGGACCGGGGCAAGTGCCAAGGCATGGTCCACCGGGGCAAGTGCTAAGATGGCCACCACAAAATTGTACATTGGCTCCTGGCCAGCCTGGGCCAGGGCCAAGGCAGCGGGGGCCGTTCCCTCATTGTTTCCAGGATGGCTTCGCGGGCCACATGAAACCACTTTGCGGGCCGCGTGTTTGACATGTCTGCCCTAAAACATTCCTGACAAATGGTTGTCCAATCTCTTCTTAAAAACCTCCAGTGTTGGAGCCCCCACAACTTCTGGAGGCTTTTCTTCCAGGTTCTATTTCCAGAGAGATATTGTTCACCTCTTTGTTTTTGGGACATGTAATGATGATATCTTTAATTGGTGGAATAATGGAACCACGAATGGATTCATCAGTGGAAAGTCAGCCTATGAACAGAAAAGGCTGTACAGGCTTAATTTCAATTTACAACCAGAGTTGGGACGAGAACTTCCATTGCTAAGGAAAGCAGATGTTAAGAATCGCATCGGATTTTGTGACTTTTCTTTTCTTTTCTTTTTTTTTTGCCGTTTTCTTCACTGTCCTTTGCTCTCCTCGACAGACCAAATGTTTCATCTGCGGACTTGGCAGTGACTATTTTGACACGACGCCCCACGGCTTTGAGACCCACACGTTAGAGGAGCACAACCTGGCAAATTACATGTAAGCAAAGGACGGCGGGGGGGGGGGGAGGAGAAGGCAACAGCCAGGCTTTTCCTAGTCTTTATTCTGTAGCTGTGAAAGGTTTCAGAAAGCAGAAAAGCATTCAAAGACTCTGAGAGGCAGGTCCCAACTAAGCAGTAGGGGAAGGTAGTCTAGCACCGTGAGGTCCGCGGGACCCATGTCAGCCTTTAGAAGTAGTCCAGAACCAGGAAACCAATGTTATTTATGCTAATGCTACTTTTATTTTGACGTGATGTAGCAAAACCTTGCAAGTCAGGTCTGAGACGCTTTCTCAAAGTACATTCCTGTTTGGGACTCAGATTTCTCTTATCTAGCCATTCTCTTATTTGCTGGTTATTCTCACAGTTCATTTCAGCCCCTCAAGGCAGCTGCAAGTTAAACTGCAGGAAGGGTGCTAAGGGGTGGGGGAGACTTCCTCTTCCCCATCCCTCTTCATTTCTCAGTATTTCCCATCCCCTCGGTGGTATTCCTCTGGGCACAACCCACGTTTCTCTAAATCTGAAGATAGGCTGCAGGTGCTTGTCACGATTCCTTTCCTTGCAAAAGGTTTCCACGTCATTCTTTTCCGGCTTTCTTCCTCCTTGTAGGTTTTTCCTGATGTATCTCATCAACAAGGATGAAACGGAGCACACTGGCCAGGTGAGAGGACATCCTGAGGGGGCCCAAGGACGGGAGGGGAGGGAAGTTAAAACTCAATATTTTGATTTTTCTTCTTTTCAAATTATTTGTTTTAATAATATTTTTCTTCCCCCCCTTTTTTATTTTTCCTTTCCTTTTTTTCACATTGTTTGATGAGCACTGACAAATAATGGTGATACTAATACTATATTTAAAGCTTTATAGACCTTTTCTTAAGACGATGCCACAAACTATACGTTTTATTCCATCGTTCCTTCATTAAATGAGGAATTTTAAATGTTAGGACCATTGGAAATCCTTTGCTTGCTTACAGATATCTTATTCTGCATCCCTTATGCCTCTTCCCACCTTTCCCCCCCCCCTTTGGGTAGCTATTTATTTTGTAATTTTTTTAAAAAATAATGAAATTATTACAGGTAAGTCCTCTACTTACAACCACGACTGAGACAGGATTTCCATTGCTAAGCAAGACGGTTGTAAAGGGAATCCCACTTTTTTTAAAACAAAAAAATGACCTTGTTTGCCAAGGCCGTTAAGCAAATCGCTGCGGTTGTTAAGTGAAAATTACACGGTCGTTAAGCGAATCTGGTTTCCCCCATTGACTTTGCTTGTCAGAAGCCAGCTGGGAAGGTCGCAAATGGCGATCACATCACACACACCACACACACACACACACACACACACACACCGGGATGCTGCAGCCATCATAAATACACGCCGGTTTCCAAGCACCCAAACTTGGATCACGTGACCCTGGAGATGCTGTGATGGTCATAAGGGCGAGGATTGGTCCGAAGTCACTTTTTTCAGCACCACTGTAGCTTCCTAAGGTCACTAAACGAATGGTTGTAAGTAGAGGACTCCTTGTACTTGATTTTTTTTTTGAAAAAAGGGGCGATGCTCCGTTTTAACAGCGAGGTGTTTGTGTTCTCCCTTTTTGCAGGAATCCTATGTCTGGAAAATGTACCAAGAGCGCTGCTGGGACTTTTTCCCGGCGGGAGACTGTTTCCGGAAACAGTATGAAGATCAGCTGAGTTAGAGGCTCCCCCGGGCTTAAGCAGGAGGCAAGGCGGCTACCCTGGGCCCACCTCCCTTGCCCCCTTTCCTGCCCCCCCCCAGAGAAAGGGGGCTAAGCAGCCAAGCAGAGTGGGAGACCCCGGCTGAGTCTCTTTATTTCAAGCGTGGGGAGAGCTGCCTCATCCCCCCCCCGCCGCCAACTCTCAAGTCTTCACCACTGTTTTCTGCCTCTTGCTGCCAAGCCCCCTCCCCTTGGTTGAAAAGATGGGTATTTCTGCCTCCCTCTAACCCCACCCCACAAAAAAAAATACCTGGAGGGTCCCAGCCTGCTTGGCCAGTAACTCTTCCCAACTCTTTCTGGTCTCTTCGTGGTGGTGGGGGTCATGCAATAGGCTTCCTTTCCAGGTTAAAGCCCACCCCACCCCACCCAGTTTCAAGTGCCTTTTATTGGCCCTTACCCCCCCCCAGGAGAGGGGAGGGGCCTCTATACAGGGAAAGACCTACTCTTCCGGATCCGTCAGGAGAACGGAATGGGACAACTTGCCCCGGGATAACTTACCCGCAGGGCCGTTTAAATGTTTCAATCTAATCATTTAAAAGGAATTAAAAAAAATATATCCTGTCACGTTTTGTCATTCACATGTCATTCTGTCCCTCCTTCGGTGAATCTTTCAGGATTCTAGTCCACCGTTTCTTTGGTATTAGTTTAACTCTTGTCCCGCAACGAGTTGTCCCACGACGAGTTGGGTGTGGGGAGAAGTTGGGGCGAATTTGTACCTGATTTCAGTCACCCAACAAAGAGATGCTGGTGTGTTCTAGTCCAGGTCTCCAAGACAGACAATGCAGCCCCCTCCATCCTCTGTCCCCCCCCCTCTGTGACTTGAATAACCCTCGCACTTAATCCTCCCCTTAGGCTCCACCTTATTTGTGAAGCTTATACGTAGGGTGTGGGGTGGGGTCTTCTCTTGCACCAGTGGTCCCATCTGGATTTGCGAAGGCACCCAAAATCCCACCCCGTCTAGCCAGATGTGTGTGTGATTTGGGGCGGGGGGAGGTAAGGGGCCCTGGCTCCAGGAGGCTGGCATCACCCTCCGGGGATCCACGGCCCCTCGAGCTGCTGAATAGAATAGACCCCTTGCCGTCCCCAATGTAATGGCCAGCCTACTGAACATTTGAAGCTAGGTCTGTTGTGGAGATGCAGACACTGCCCCCCACCCCCCGTGGTTCTCCCGTCCCTCAAGTCCAGCTTGGTTCTCTGCCAATAAAAACCATAGACTGCTGCAACACCCCCCCTCGAGTTGGCATCATCCTTCTGCAGAGCCAAGAAATTGCGAAGCTGTTTTTCCTGTTTTGTTTTTTTTCCTGTTGCTGTTCATTCTGCCTTTTTTTTTTTGTGAGTCTGCTTTTGGGATTGCCGTGCATTTTATTGGTGTCTGTCCGCTGCAAATAGGAACGAATACCAGCTTGGGATATCACATGATACCAAGCCATCATGGCTTGGATGAATGGAGGCACCCCCATTTGTAAGGGGTGTGTGAGCACAGAACCTTGACTGAGAGGAGATTTAACAGAATAACAGCGTTGGAAGGGACCTTGGAGGTCTTCTAGTCCAACCCCTGGCTCAGACAGGAGAACCCTAGGCCATTTCAGACCAATGGCTGTCCAATCTCTTCCTGAAAGCCTCCAGTGATGGAACACCCACAACAGCCTGGAGGTAATCCATAGTCAGGTAGGGTGTATCTGATGCGTTGGTCGCCCAAGAACTGATCCACTAGCAGGATCCGGCCATACACAACTTAGCCACATCCTGGACACTGCTCTTGGACACATTAACGTATATGCACGTGCACACCGAGATACATCTTTCAGAGGAGAAGGCACCACGATGTAAAAAAGATGTTGAGACTCTAGAAAGAGTGCAGAGAAGAGCAACAAAGATGATTAGGGGACTTGAGGCTAAAACATATAAGGAACAGTTGCTGGAATTGGGTATGTCTAGTTTAACGAAGAGAAGGACGAGGGGGGACATGATAGCAGTCTTCCAGTATCTCAGGGGCTGCCCCAAAGAAGAGGGAGTCAAGCTATTTTCCAAAGCGCCTGAAGGCAGGAAAAGAAGCAATGGATGGAAACTAATCAAGGAGAGAAGCAACCTGGAACTAAGGAGAAACTTCCTGACAGTTAGAACAATTAACCAGTGGAACAACCTGCCTCCAGAAGTGGTGAATGCTCCAACACTGGAAGTTTTTAAGAAGAAACTGGACAGCCATTTGTCCGAAATGGTATAAGGTTTCCTGCCTGAGCAGGGGGTTGGACTAGATGACCTCCAAGGTCCCTTCCAACTTTATCATCATCATCATCATCATCATCATCATCATCATCATCATCATTATTATTATTATTATTATTATTATTATTATTATTATTATATGTGAAACGAAAAACTGAACATACTGTTTACTGAGGCTGAATGGCACGTAAAGAGAAGCATAAAACTAGGGCATTGATGCCCCTGGCTGCTTCAGGGTGAAGATGCTGAGGGGTTGGGCTTTGCAATTTCCCACTTCCAGTCCTGTCTTGCCAGCTTCCTGAAGCATCTGACAGAGAGTCCTCTTCCCCATCACTTGTTCTTCTTTGAGGAATCAGTTCCGGAGGGTGGGAGATTGTCAGTCTGGGCAACTTACAGGTTGAGGTGGGACCGTCGTCATTCGGGCACGTAAAGATTGCTGGTAGAATTTGGATTATTCACTGGCCGCGTCTCTAACACAATGGTGCTGGCAAGAAAGGAGAAGAGAAAGACCAGAATCAGGTGGGCACCCTGGAGGAGGATGTTCTGGGGTTGCGGGATGGCCATGCTAGCTGAGAAGGTTGGGGACAATGGAGACCACAGGATGAAGAAGGTGGTCCCAAAGAGCCAAAGAAAAGGAGCCCCACTTAGTACAGGACCCACGCAAGGAAGCTAGGAGGAGTGGCCAAGTTCTGCAGGCCACAACAGGGTGAAGCAAGTTGCACGGACGGGAGAAGCACAGAGATGAGGTTGAAGGTCTTCAAACCTGGAGGGTCTCAGTAGGCGGAAGGTCCACTGTTGATCCTGCAGCTTCTGTGCTACCTGAGAAGCAACATCGGATCAAGATGAAAGGTTATGGATGACTCTAGTGGAGGCAACAAGGATTGTTGAACTTCCACCCACAAATCAGAAATGAGATAAATGAGATGCCCTCATTGTTGGAGAATACTACGAAGGGGTTATCTTGGGCTCTTCTCCCACCACCATCTTTGGCCTTAAAATCTCAAGAGAACTGACCACACTGTGTTGGAAACACAGCTGCTGCTCCTTTACCTGCCCTGGTCCAAGTGGCCGTGTCTGCACACCATGACACCAAAATGCGTGCACGCAGTTCTGCACCAGTGCTGGAGACAGAAGAAGCGAAGAAGGTCAGGTCCTGCCACCGTGACTTACTCTCCGTTTCACAAAAACTGCTCGAGCATCGGACACGCCTCTCCGCAAAGGGAAATGGGAAGTGACACCTTCAAAAGTGGCCTAGCATCCCTCAAAGTAAAGTGTGATTCCACCTTAACCCAAAGCAAGATCGGTTCCATCACTGAGAAGCCCCCCAGCCTGGCAGGGAGGAGGCATCAAGCATGCAGATAGCCTGGAGTCATTGCGCAACCATAAAATTGCTAACTGACCCTCCCAAAATTCCTTGGAGCCTTATCTATTTGTTCCCAAGAGGAAGGAGACTGCCATTGTGGGGAGAGTCCTGTATTACAGGCAGAACATAATAAAATAGTTAGGTTGAATGCTTCAAGTGTGGGGTCTAGTTGTTGGAACCTGACACATCTCTCAATACTCCTGACCAGACAAGCCAGCAAACTCGCCACAAGCACCATCACAACAACTAGAGAATCACAGGCAGCATTTGGTGGAGACGATGGTTAGATTAGATCTCTTTCTCCATCAAGGTCAGAATTGCCCTGGAGATGTCAACCTCTACTTCCTCCAAGACCCGAAAGGAGCATTAGGTGACGGGGAGGATGCAACTGGGAGGAAGTACTGAACAGGGTGGAGAAAAGGAACTCACCGACTGACTCCACTGCTACGTCGAAGGTCAGTTTCGGTGGGGATCCAAGCAGCACCCCCCGGAGGCTGACAAACTGGATGCATCCTGGGAAACAAACCAAAGATGGATTGGCCCCAATAGGAACAGTCCCTCCTCACGGTCCTGACAAACCAAAGGCCACCTGGTTTCTACTTACCATCCATAAGAACCATCACCGACTTGTTATCCAACTGAGTCACCTGGACGAAGCCACAGCAGGAAGGCTCTGTGGACAAACAGATTCATTGTTGAGAACTACAGCTTGGTATTAATTTAAGGTCTGCCTTTGATCCTTAAAAGTTCCTTCTGGAAGGTCTTCAACCTAGTGGAGAAGGTGGCCTTTTGAATAGACCAAGAACGAATGAGCCGATATGACCTTCCCACTGAAAGATAGCCAGTTCTACCTCATTATTGTCCATCGTAAAGAACGTGCAACAGCCGATACACAAGACGCAGCCCTCCAGGGTCAAATGAACCATCGGATGACCTGGAACTCATCCTGGGATTCAACTTGTACTTGACGGGGGGAGGGGGAAAGGAGATCAGGATGCTTCCAGGATACTCACCACTTTTGTCGCTGATAAACCAGGAGGTTAAGGAATTGAGGTTAATGACTTGGAACTGCACGGCCTGTCCTGGGAGGCCCTTGCTGACCCCAATGCAGACCACCGGATATTCCTCGTCGGGGGTTATTAGCATCTCGAAAATGGGCAGCACGGAAGGCAGGGGGAAATCGAAGTACTATCAAAGGAGAAGAAAAGGATTTCCTGAATGAGGTTGATGCCCTCAAAGGTGTTGTCTTTGCCAAGGGGAGTACCTGAGCTAATAGCCACCTGTCAACCTTTCAAAGTAGAGCAGACTAGGAAACCAAAGTCACGCAGATTAATACAGGTAAGTCCTCAACAGAAGAATCTATCCGTTATTGGTTGTCCAGTCTCTTCTTAAAAGCCTCCAGTGATGGAGCATCCACAACTTCTGGAGGGAAGCCCTTCCACTGATCAATTGTTCTCACTGCCAGGAAATACCTCTTTAGTTCTAGGTTGCTTCTCTCCTTCATACGTTTCCCTCCATTGCTTCTTGTCCTGCCCTCAGGTGCTCTGGAGAATAGTTTGACCCCCTCTTCTCTGTGGCAGCCCCTCAAATATTGGAAGATGGCTATCGCGTCTCCCCTAGTCCTCTTCCTTAAACCAGACATACCCAATTCCTGCAACTGTTCTTCGTACGGTTTAGCCTCCAGCCGCCCAATCATCCTTGCTGCTCTTATCTGCACTCTTTCTAGAATCTCAACGTCTTTTTTTTTAGTATTATGGTGGCCAAAACTGGACGCAGTATTCCAAATGTGGTCTCACCAGTCCAAAAGGGAGCATGTTTTCAGTTATTGCTCAGAAAGCATAAATATCCTGCAGAACGGGAAAACCCTGGCGTCCAAAAATAGTTTCAATAATAAATCAGTGAGAGACCTTCAGAGAGAATGCCTGTGGTGGGGACAGCGGTGTCCTCCCCTGGTTGACACCAGCCTAAGTCTGCCTTGGCAATTGCACCCAGTGCACTAAATTGCAAACAGTGTGACTTAGCCAGCTAGCCAACACAACCTGGCTGTCTCTTCCTTGGGATGCCCACCTTGACCCAGGCCAGGCGATGCTGCCTCTGGCAGAGGACTCAGCTCTTACCTTGACCAGCATGAATTTCTGCATGGGTTCATACCATTGTAATAGAACCACCCCCGCCTCTAATGCTCCACAGAGAAAGTGGCAATTGTTCTGGGCATTCCTGGCTGCAAGAAAAGGGGGAGAACGTGCTGCATAGGCTGCTAGGCAAGGCAACCGAGGGGAGGAAGGGTGGTGTTGACCGTGGTGGCTGTCACCCCCCATTGAGATTGGCGTTCAAAGCACCTGTGCAACATTTTTGGCATCCCTTCGTGTCAGGAATCTTGGTGGTGGTGATGTTTTTCCTAGAGGGAAGGAAGGAAGGAAAGGAAAGGTGAAATGCTTGTGAAGGGAAGCGAGACTGCCATTTTAGAACTGTCCAACACAGTCTTAGATAGATAGATAGATAGATAGATAGATAGATAGATAGATAGATAGATAGATAGATAGATAGATAGACAGACAGACAGACAGACAGACAGACAGACAGACAGTAGATAGATAGATAGATAGATAGATAGATAGATAGATAGATAGATAGATAGATAGATAGATAGATAGATAGATGATAGACAGACAGTTGATAGATGATAGATAGATAGATAGATAGATAGATAGACAGATAGACAGACAGACAGACAGTTGATAGATAGATAGATAGATAGATAGATAGATAGATAGACAGTAGATAGATAGATAGATAGATAGATAGATAGATAGATAGATAGATAGATAGACAGTTGATAGTAGATTGATAGATGATACAGTTGATAGATGATAGATTAGATAAGATAAGATAACCTTTTATTGTCATTTATACTGTGGGCACAACGGCACACATCAAAAATGAAATTTAGTTGCCCGCTCTCAAAGTGAAACACATACATGACACACACCTTAACACACTATGAACAACATATGTATAGACCCAAATCCCTACATATACGTAGCAAATAAATATTAAATATTGTCCATCTTGAATATGTAACGGAAGGAGGAAGCTTGAGAGTTCGCAAGGTTAATGCTGTATGGAATGAAACTCTGGCTGAATCTGGATGTTGTGCTTCGGATACCACGAAGCCCCCTCCTCCCAGAAGGGAACAAGGAAAACAGGGACAGTTGATAGATGATAGATAGACAGATGATAGACAGAGATAGAGAGAGAGAGAGATGATGGATGATAGATAGATAGATAGATAGATAGATAGATAGATAGATAGATAGATAGATAGATAGATAGATAACCTTTATTGTCATTTCTTACTCTGGGCACATTGGCATGCATTAAAAATGAAATTTAGTTGCTCTCAAAGTGTACACATACATAATACACATTTAAACATGCTATATACAACATATGTATAAACCTACACCCTTACATATAAGTAACATATAAACATTAATCACTGTCCATCTTGAATACATAACGGAAAGAGGAAGCTTGAGAGTTCACAAGGATGACACTGTATGGAACAAAACTGTGACTGAATCTGGATGTTCTGCTTCGGATACCCCGGAGCCCCCTCCTCCACAGAAAGGAACAAGGAAAACAGGTCACGGAGAGGATGTGTAGTGTCCCTTTCTCAACCTTGGCAACTTTTAAGAAGTCTGGACTTCACCAAGACTTCAACCCCCAACAGGACAAGCCACTTATCTATGAACAGAGAACATCCATGCAGCACGGATGACGTTCCGTAGTTGGGACACGAAAAGTCTGCAAGAAAGCAGCCAAGCTCAGAGAGCACCAGGGACCCCAAGGAAAGCAACCCGTTGAAGCTCCAGCCAGCCAGGCTGCTAAAGACCTCTGCCAGATAAAGAGAGTGGCCATTCTCACAGCTAAACGAATCCTGAAGAAATAAGGAAGGGGTTAAGAAAAAGACACCGTTCCGATGATGGGTTTACCTGGGTAACAGTCGGTGTGGGGACAGGGACACCGCCTGGCGCTGGTCTCTCTTGCTCTGCTCGTGCAGACCCAGTAAATTGTGGGAGAAGAGCTGGGGAACCTTGCCTGAAAAGAAAACCTATCCAGGTTAATCGACTATACAGGAAGTCCTCCATTTACGACCATTCGTTTAGTGACCGCTTGAAAAATACAGCGGTGCTGAAAAAAAGCGAGTTACAGCAACTTATTGCACTGCAGCATCCCCAGGGTCACGTGATCAGAATCCAGACGCTTGGCACCTGGCATGCATTTATGACGGTAGGCGTATCCGAGGATCACGTGATCCCCATTTGCGACGTTCCTAGCTGGTTCTGACAAGGGAACCCAATGGGGGAAAGCGAGATTCGCTTAACGGCCGTGTGATTTCCTTAATGACCACAGCAAAAAAAAGGGTCGCAAACTCAGGTGCATCCTCATTTAATAACCACCTTGCTTAACGACGGACGTGCCAGTTCCAATTGCGGTTGTGAATCAAGGGTTACCTGTTTGGGATATGAACAATTATGGCTATAAATGATCGGGGATTCTGTTCAGGTCTTGGGACTTAAGTTTGCAAGGCGAGCAGGTCTGTGTTTGCAGAATTGCCACGAGCGCTTTTAAAAATCCTCTGAGCCCAAAGGTGCTTTTTCAAGAGGCAACTGGACTTTCTTGTTTTTCTTTGAAGACATTTCGCTTCTCCTCCAAGAAGCTTCTTCGGCTCTGACTGAATGGTGGGGAACGTAAGGATTGATACTCCTGGCAGACAGCTGGTCATTTGCATCCTTTTAGAGCAGGGGTGTCAAACTGCCGGCCCGCAGGCCGGTTTCATCATACCGGAGCTGCACCCACCCCATTGCCGGCAATGGCGAAAAAGCTCCGATACGTCGCGTGATGTCACGTGACGTTGCGAGTTTGACATGCCTGTTTTAGAGAGTCGTTGAGGCCACTTGGAGGTTTGTCTATGTCAGGGGTAGGCAACCTCGGCTCTTTTATGACTCGTGGACTTCAACTCCCAGAATTCCTGAGCCAGCATGAGGGAACTATGGCCCCCTCATGACTCGTGGACTTCAACTCCCAGAATTCCTGAGGCAACATGAGGGAACTATAGCCCCCTCATGACTCGAGGACTTCAACTCCCAGAATTCCTGAGCCAGCATGGCTCAGCTTGGAAACCTCTCCCTTTCCCCTCAGCATGGCTGGCTCAGGAATTCTGGGAGTTGAAGTCCACCAGTCATAAAAGAGCCGAGGTTGCCTACCCCTGGTCAGGGTCACCTGAGTGGTGCAAATGGGTGTGGAGCCTTTTTGGAACCCCTTTCACCCCTCCCATTCTCTTGGGTGCTGATTTTTTTACCTCAGCTGCTTGTGCTCGTTCAGCTACTGCTTTCTCCAGAGGGCTTTTAAAACGGGAGGCGAAAAAGACGAAACATAATACCAAGAGTAAAAAAGAGGAAATAGTTTGAACAGCAGGTCGGTTTCCCCGATATTAGCTGGCTGGTTGATTTATTACCACTTCCTGAGTTTTGCAGATCAAAACGTGGTTAAAAAGGCTAAGAACGTTTTTGTTTTGTTTTTTTAAATCAAAACGGTAAAAAAAATATAATCCGTTAGCAATCTACTTAATGACAACTCTGCGCTTAAGTAATTTAAGAGGAAGCGCGTCTCGCTTTGCAGGAAGAAATGGCACTTTTTAGTGTGTGTGTGTGTGTGTATGTTTTGTGTTTTTTTAGTACAGACTAGATCAGTGGTGGCGAACCTAGGGCACGGGTGCCAGAGGTGGCACTCAGAGCCCTCTCTGTGGGCACGCGCGCCGTCGCCCCAGTCCTAGGCCTTCAGCTGGGTTTTATAAAACCTTTTCGCTTTAGGCCTCCGCCGCCGTGTGCAAAAAAAAAAGGGTTCAATCAATCGGTCAATTTCAACTTATTGCGAGAAAAAAAAAGATCTTGCAAAGTTGGAATTGATTGATTGAACTGTTTAGTCCCACCCAGTCTGCCGTTACCACCGCAGCCACGCCCGCCCAGTGGGCCACACCCACCCAATGGCCACACCCACCCAATGGCCACACCCACCCAGCACCCGTCGATGCATAAATGGGTTTTGGGTTGCAGTTTGGGCACTCGGTCTCTAAAAGGTTCGCCATCACTGGACTAGAGTACTCTTTTTCAGCCTTGGCTACTTTTCAGCTTCCAGAATTCATAACTGGCTGGGGGATTCTGGGTGTTGAAGTCCACAGGTCAAAAAGGGGCCACGGTTCCCTACCTCTGGCTTAGGCTATGCTTCAACGCATTGCAGACCCAGCAGATGGGTGCCCTCCCAACCAGGTTAAGGCGTTGGGTTGTGCGAACACAACCTATGGGTGGCCAACTTACCCGAAAGGGACATGAGCACGTTTGCTATGCAATAGACCCACGTCGTTCGGCTGTGATAAAGCTTGAGAAAGGGAAGGGGACAACAACAACAACAAAAAAGGATGACGTTCTTCAAAGCAAGCCAGAAATTGAATTCTCTGCCTCCTTCCTTCTTAGTTCTGTCGTTCAGACTCGTCCCTGCACCCCACCCCGCCCCGTCAGTCTCACCAGTTCTAGGGCAGGCTCTGTCTCACTCCGGTTCAAGGTGAAGATCCCTTCTTCGGCCCCCAGAATTAAGTGCAGCTCTGCGGAACAGGGAGAAAATTCAAGATTAAGGAAAGGCCACCGTGATCGGTTACCTGCTCTCCGTGCCTCTCCTGTCTCTAAACGTGGTCCATCAGGTCTTCCAATCATCCAGATTGACTGAGCCAAAATTTCAGCTAAGCGAGACACTCGTTCAGTCAGTTTTGCCCCATTTTACAACGGTTGCTAAGTGAATCACTGTAGTTAAGTTAGTAATCTGGTTGTTAAGTGAATCTGGCTTCCCCTTTGACTTTGCTTCTCTAGAGGTCGGGATCCCGTGACCCCGGGGCACTACTGCAACCGTCATAAGTATGAGTGAGTTGATAAGCGTCTGAATGCTGATCACGTGACCATGGGGATGCTGCAACGGCCGTAAGTGTGGGGAAATGGCCATGTTGCTTTTTCCAGTCCCGTTGTAGCTTCGAACGGTTCCTAAACAAAGGGTTGAAAGTCGTGTGTGTGTGTGTGTGTTGGTGTGTGTGAGAGATTTCCGAAGCAGAAGAGCTGTGGATTTCATTGTGGAGCCTACCTGAGGAGTGTGACAAATGGTCATATGACACTTTTTTTCAGTGCTGTTGTTAACCTCAAAAAGTCACTAAATCAGGGGTAGGCAACTTTGGCTCTTTTATGACTTGCGGACTTCAACTCCCAGAATTCCTGAGCCAGCATGAGGGAAACTTTGGCCCCCTCATGACTCGCGGACTTCAACTCCCAGAATTCCTGAGCCAGCATGGCTCAGCTTGGAAACCTCTCCCTTTCCCCTCAGCATGGCTGGCTCAGGAATTCTGGGAGTTGAAGTCCACGAGTCATAAAAGAGCCAAGGTGGCCTACCCCTGCACTAAACAAACCGTTGTAAGTCAAGGAGCACACGATGTTCAGAAGAACGAGTCCTAGGTGAGGGAGCCATCCTGGAGCTCAGGTAATTATTTCTAGATGGCTTTTGGGAAGGTAGCTTTCCTTAGGAGGAGGTCCCTACGGTCACCCAGCAAGAACAGATCACTAGATTCTTTGAGGATAAGGAGCCTTGGTCAAGAGGTCATCACCTGGGCTAGATGCTCCTCAGGTCTGCAGAAGGAGCCGATGCAGTCCTCCCCCCCTGCCCACCCGTCCCTCTCGCGGGTCTGCTCCAGCCCTACCATTGGTGTGTGGATGGGTCCAAGCGGTGGCCGAGGTGAGGTGCAAGGGACACTCGTTGAAGACCTTCTTGAAGAGGGCCCTGTCCTAAGGAGGAGGAGGAGAAGCAGGCCAGAGCCATCCATGAACAAGGGCGCCTGGGAGAAGCACAAGAGCGTCCTGGCCCGCAGGGGATTCCCCCTCTCCCCTCCTGATGGTACCTCTTCCCCTTTGAATTTCACCCTGATGATTCCCATACTGGTTGGAAATTATATTTTGGAGGGGAGGAGGAGGAGGAGATGGAGAAGGCAATGGGAAGAAAAGGAAAGGGAAAGGAAAGAGGGAAGAGGAGAAGGAGGAGAAGGAGGAGGAGATGGAGAAGGCAATGGAGAAAGAGAAGGAAGGGGAAAAGGGGAAGAGGAGGAGATGGAGAAGGCAATGGGGAAGGAGATGGAAAGGGGGAAGGGGGAAGGGAGGAGGAGGAGGAGGAGAAGAAGATGGAGAAGGCAATAGGGAAGGAGATGGAAAGGGGGAATGGGAAAGGAGGAGGAGGAGGAGAAGAAGATGGGAAGGAGATGGGAAGGGGAAAGGAAAGAGGAGGAGGAGGAGGAGAAGATGGAGAAGGCAATGGGAAGAGAAGGAAAGGGGAGGGAAGAGGAAGAGGAGGAGGAGATGAAGAAGGCAATGGAGAAGGAGAAGGAAAGGGGGAAAAGGGGAAGAGGAGGAGATGGAGAAGGCAATGGGGAAGGAGATGGGAAGGGGAAAGGAAAGAGGAGGAGGAGGAGGAGGAGAAGATGGAGAGGGCAATGGGGAAGGAGAAGGAAAGGGGGAAGGGAAAGAGAGTGGAGGAGGGTGGGGATAATTCCTTGACTTGCTCCCAAGAAAAATGCAAGCTATTCTCTTTCTAGCAGGCTCAGTTTAAAAAAAACCCAAAGTTTAATTTGAGCCATAGTGCAATGATTTGGATCAGAGCAAATTAAACCAACGTGGAGGCTCAAAACACTTACCGGTTTCTGTCTCCTCTCCGACTTAGGAGGAAGGCTGGGTGGCCTCTCCTCCAAGGGATCTGAACGCAGTTCTGGGACTGGGAGGGAGGAAGGTAACAGTTAACACAACACCCCACCAAATCCTGCCCCAGTGAGATTGACCTCCCCAGATCTCAACCCGGCAGCAACATAATTCTTTATTTTTTTACTCTGGATTCTCCAAATTCAGGTTCGGTCTTATGGACTAGTCCCATTAAATCTTTTAACGGGACTATAACCCCTGTAAGGCTTGTTTCGGGAATGACAGGGCTCCCTGCCCCAGGCTATTTTTCCCCCTACAGGTAGTCCTCAACTTACAACCACAAATGAGCCCCAAAATGTATGTTGCTCCTTCAGATAGCTGTTCAGTGGATTTTATCCCAGGACATTTCCTGCCACAGCTGATAAATAAATCACTGCCATGGTTAATATAACACACTTGCTTCCCCACGGACCCTGCTTGTCAGAAGGTTGCAAAAGCGGGTCTCATAACACACACACCCCTCTCTGGGACAATGTACAAAGTTTGGGAGCATCTCGTCCTGTCTCTTTACTCCACGCCTCCGTTTTCTGGGAGAAAGTCATACCTGATTTGGCGGTGAGCTGGGAAGCTTCGGCTCTCCCG
>NW_015387911.1:33367-43517 GCF_001527695.2 Protobothrops mucrosquamatus | reverse complement strand
AATAATAATAATAATAATAATAATAATAATAATAATAATAATAATAATAATAATAATAATAATAATAATAATAATAATAATAATAATGAGAGAGGGGAGCGTTGCAACTTACTTTGCTCCCACAGAAGGTTTACCTTGGGGGGTAGTGGGGGTGGGAGATTGGCAGGTTGAGTGTCCCTGGAAGGAAAGATAAATGACCAGGATCAAAAACAGGAAAATGGGAATTGTGGCCTGTTTTCTCCCCTTCCACCCACCTACAACGAATTGTTCTAGCAAAGATATTAATATCAGAGACGAATATGCATAGCTTGGGGTTGAACTGTGGGGTCCTTGGTGCTCTCTGAGCTTGGTGGGGGCGTTTTGCGGACATTTCATGACCTAACTAGGTAACCCCATCCGTTCCAGAAGAGCGTGGGGTTCGCTCTCTTCTTTATAAACCTCTCTCCCTTCTAGCGCTGATGACGTTCCCTAGTTGGGTCGTGAAAGGTCTGCAAGGAAACCACCAGACTCAAGGACTAAGGACCCCATAACAAGACATCATAGTTCACCACAGGTCTAAGCCCCTTCAGAATAGAAAGAAAACATTTATTTTCCAGGAGTGTTCATTTTTAAATCCCAAGCAAGAGTCTCTTCGTCTTAGGGACTAGTTCCTTGCTGGATCCTCAGATCCGTCTCTTCCCAGCTTTTGGCTAAACGACTGCGTGTTCTATAATTTGATATTTTAAAATTCTGGGAGAAATTGTTACCTGATTAGGTCTGGTCTGCTGGGACTGGAAGAAAGAGGAGAAAAGAACGGTCAGGGACGAGGGATTTAGAAGAGCGAGGATGATGAAACGGGGGTTATGCTCAGGAGTTTAGCTGCTCTTTGGCCCCTATCACCACATCATTGTTTTTATGAGCCCTTTGTTGCAGTTTTGCCATTGTCAAAGCCTCCTGTTGTGTTTCTCCACCTTGGCCATTTTAAGACAGGTGGGGTTCAACTCCCAGGATTCCCCAGCCAGCTCAACTGCAAGCAGCTAAGACAGAACTTACATATCCACATCATCGTAGTCCGAGTCGTCTACTTTCTTTCTGCAAAGATCAGGAAAACAAAGCTGAAATAAACTTTTATTTCACATCTCGGCAGCAGCTAAGGAAGCTGGTCCCTGAGACCCCTTCTGATACCCCTTACCTGCTGCTGAAGTCAGATCCAGGGTTGTCCATCGTACTGTAGCCTGGGTCTTGCATGATCTCCTGCAGAAGAAAGCAGAGACTTGAGGATTTCAGCCTTTGCACGTCCATCAGCCAAAAGGAAGGGAGGTGTCTCCAGCAGAATTAGAAGCCAAATTCCCCAACAGCCAGCCCAGTGGTATCTGGGGATGATGGGCGTGAGAATTCAGCTCATCTGGAGACCCCAAGTTGGCCAAGGCTGCCTTAGAGTTTGGTTGTGCTCTTTGATCAGTATCCCTCAACCTTGGCAACTTTAAGACGGGTGGACTTCAACTCCCAGAATTCCTGGGAGTTGAAATCCTTTCTTCCTAAAGTTGCGTGATGGCTTGGGAGTTCTGGAAGTTGAAGTCCACCCATCATAAAGGTTGAGAAACATGATCTAGAGGAAGATCTGAAGAAGGAGAAGAGATGAATGGGTCCGTTGTGAGATCTTGGGACATTGAATATGTGGGCTCCAGGAGTGGAGGACCAAGACTAGACCTTGAGGAAAATCTTTCTCAAAGGAAAGAGTGGAAGAGCCAACGAAGAATTACCATTGATTTTGAAGACCCCAGACTTTGTCTTCTTCGGAAGACAGGGCTGAAATTGTGTTCTGCAATGAGATTGGAAATGGGATTTAGAGCACTGAGAAGGAAGATAATAATAATAATAATAATAATAATAATAATAATAATAATAATAATAATGATGATGATGATGATGATGATGATGATGATGATGATGATGATGATGATGATGATGATGGAAGAGACCTTGGAGATCATCTAGTCCAATCCTCTGCTCAAGCAGGAGACCCTATACCATCTCAGACAAATGGCTGTCCAGTCTCTTCTTAAAAACTTCCAGTGTTGGAGTCTTCACCGCTTCTGGAGGCAGGTTGTTCCATTGGCTAATTGTTCTAACTGTTAGGAAGTTTCTCCTTAGTTCTAGGTTGCTTCTCTCTTTTGTTAGTTTCTATTCGTTGCTCCTTGTCCTGCCTTCAGGTGCTTTGGAAAATAGGTTGACTCTCTCTTCTTTGGGGCAGCCCCTGAGATATTGGAACACTGCTATCCTGTCACCCCTGGTCCTTCTCTCCATTAAACTAGACATACCCAATTCCAGCAACTGTTTGTTGTATGTTTTAGCCTCCAGTCCCCTAATCAACTTTGTTGCTCTTCTGTGTACTCTTTCTAGAGTCTCAACATGATGGAGGTTGCAGAGACCAAGCAGCCATGTTATTTTTCCCTAATGGGGTGAATCCACTTAGATCAGCTGGACAGGTGAGCTTTGAATGAGCGAGAGTGGGCAACCATACCCTGGGCACCAGCGTATCCTGGAGAAGTCACGCCTTGCCGCTGACTGGAGCGTATTCTTCGGGGCACTGGGGGTGGAGGCAGCTGCAGAAGAGAAGAGAAAAGAGAGGAGAGGAGAGGAAAGGAGAAGGAGGAGAAGAGAGGAGAGGAGAAGAGGCTTGTTAGAGGGGTGTGTTAGGGCTTCTATGGCTGTGTCCCCCACCCTTCAGTTCTAAAGGAGCCCTTATTATTGCTAGCCCCCCAAAACACCCTTGAGTTTGACTTGGGCAAGACAAGAGAGACCTAGATTTATGGATGTAGTGTGGTGAGAAAAAAGTAATAGCCTGGACAATTTTCCCCCATCTTCGTATGGTGATGTTGCTATTCTGGATTAGGACAGGAATGACTTTCACGAGAAAATCTGGGACAGTAGGATACCCAAGGAAGGCTGAAGCCCTGAATGGGTCCTAAAGATCAGCTGCTTCACTGTAATACTTATTATGGCTTTGGGAAGAGAGGAAACTAACTTCTAATTACAGGCAGACCCTGGAGAATGGTTTGACATGTTTCTCTCCAGCTGGCCCAAAGAGGTCTCCATAAAAGTTCACAAAAACGTGGCCTCTCGTGTCAGGAGAAGATGGAGAGCTCTCCCTGAACGTCAGACCAGAGAAATACAGGGACGACACACATGCTCAGCTGTGGACTGGAGATGAGATGAAGGTGGAGTCACAAGGACACCTCCTTAGAGAAGCCTGGCATCTTAGAAGAAGCTGTTAGAGGTAGGTGTGGAAGGGTCCTAAAGCGAAGAGTCCATCTCTTCCACTTTTCCAAGCCGTATCTCTTTGCTCTCACCTCTTGGTCCTCTTCTTCCGTCTCACCTCTGGGGAGCTGGTCAGGATTGTGGACTTTCTCCAAGAGGTCAAGGGTCAGGCTCTGCGTCAGCCCTGCCTGGGTTACAAACTGGTGCTGGGAAAAGAAAGGTGGAGACGGTTGGGCTCCAGCCTGGGGACTGGAACGAGAATGGAAGAGGAAGGGGATATTGTATGTATACAAGTAGTCCCCGAGTTACGACCATTTCTTTAGCGTCCGGTCAAAGTGACCACAGCACTGAAAAAAGTGCTTTGTGACCCTTTTCACCATTGTAGCATCCCATGGGCCGCATGATCAAAATTCAGAGGATTTTATTTATGACGGTCGCATGTCCCGGATCGTGTGATTCTCCCTTTTACGACCTTCTGACCAGCCAAGTCAAAAGGGGGAAGCCAGATTCACTTAACAACCCTGTGATGGACGTAACAACCGCAGGGGTTCACTTAACAGCTGTGGCAAGACAGGTCGTAAAACAGGCCAAACTCACTTAACAAATGTCTCGCTTAGTGACATATATATTGGGCTCAATTGTGGTGGTAACTCGAGGACTGTCTGTACTGTAAGCAGACATAGAAAATTGAATGTGGTTCCTGAACGGTTGGAAAATTGCCCCTCGGGTCAGCTGGCCCTGGGGGGGGGCTTTGCTCCCATCTCTGCGGAGAGCCTGTCCTGGGTAGAGATGGGAGGGAGAGGTGGGCTTACTGACCGTCAGCATCTTGGAGGCGCTCGGCCGTTTCCTGGGACTTTTGGTTAGTGTCACCTTGACAAAGTTGTGGAAGGCTGGGGACCTGTGGAGACAGCAGCGGGAAAATGTCTGGAGTTGTAACGTAACTGGTGCTTAGCAACTGCCTTGTGCAGTAGTGGAAAATCTGGTGGTCGTACGTCGAGGGTTACATGTATGTCAAACCTCTAGCATTCTGCCCCAAAGGGCAACACTAAGCTTAACATCAGGCCAACCATCAGAATTAAACCATATGTCCTGGTTCCGACAGATGAAACTCTTCAAAGAACTTCGAGGCATTGTTTACCTTAAAGAATCTTTATTCGAGTAGCATGGCATCGGCACGTACATAGGCAAAGCCAAAATCTGAATTCCCCTCCCCTGAGCACATAGTATCAAAGCACAATTCCCTCCTCCAGTTAACCGTCATAAATCACATTCTCCAGTTAGTTTGAAATGCAGGCTTTCCCTCCAGTTCTTCAACCCGCCATTTCTTATCATCTCTTATTTCAAAAAACCTTGGTTCTCACACTAGTTACAGTATTGTTATGTCTAACTAAACTCCCATACACGTTCCTCCATCCCCCCAGTATCATCTAATTCTAACTCTTGATTCTAAGAGTAAAACATAAGAAGGAAAATGGCTGCAAAGTAATAACATCCGATGTTAGCAGCGTTGACACCATACCTCAATCAAAACACTGCCAAACAAGCAAACAGTAAACAGCCCCAAAAAAGAACCTCAAAGACCACTCCCAGCAACACTGACAGGGCCAGCCACTAGAATATAAAGTGAGAGCAAAACCCACTCCTTACTAGCACTGATGATGTTACCTAGTTGGATAATGAAATGTCTGCAAGAAAACAACCACAACCACACTCAGAGAACAGCAAGGACACCACAGTCCTATACCACCACCATCACCACCTCCTCCTCCTCCTCCTCCTCCTCCTCCTCCTCCTCCATTCTAACACTGATGATGTTACCTAGTTGGGTCACGAAACATCTGCAAGAAAACCACCCAGCTCAGAGAGCACCAAGGACCCCACAGTTCAACCCTGGGCTACAAATATTCTCCTTTATTGAGACCAAGTAAAGATCTGTCACCACTTCTGAAGGACCCCTTGACCGTACTCACCACCGGGCCTTCTCTTTTAACTTTGGAGGCTGGTAGCCACTCTTGGTCATCAACACCAGCACCCTGCAAGGTGGCACAGAGAGACAAGACACAGATTAGCCGGGCAACACTCTCTTCCTTAAATCGCCTCCCAATCCCTGGGGATCAAAGAGAACGAACAGGACACGCCGAGTCACCTTACCGCAAAGGATGCATATCAAACATGGGGGGCTGCAACTCAGCCAGCTCAATTGCCATGATGCCCACCGACCACACGTCACACCGTTCGTTGTAGCCCCCTTTCAGTTCCACAGCCGCCACTTCCGGGGCCATCCTAGAACAGAGGGTGGGGGACTGTATCTGACATTCAGGCTCACCACCCCCCTTCGAGACCCTCTTCGGTCCCATTAGGAACGCTCTCGGGGTCTTTTCCAACCTGCTAACCAGGTTTATCAAGATTACAAGCCTACAAACCAGGATTTCCCTCTCGCTTCCTGGCTCACCAAGGCCCCTTGCAGACTGGACAAGGCTATTGGATGCGTTTGTCCCTGAAAAGGGAATGGTGTGTGTGTGTGTGTGGACATCGGCACACACAATGGGGGCCCTTGGTTAGCATTATGAATTTTGGAACAGATTCTGAAATGGGGGTCCCTTCCGATTTACCCCCCTTCTCCTTGGCATCTCGCAGCTCAGATGCCCATCGGGCCAGTGGGTGGGTTTTCTTTACCAGTAAGGGGTCCCAATGAAAGACATGCGGCGGGCAAAGGTGGCACTCAGTTGAGCTGAGATTCCAAAATCAGCTGGGGGAAGGAAAGGAAAGAAAAAAAGGAGAGGTTGAAAAAGTCTCTTTTAGTAGATCTGCATCGTGCACTGACTTTTCTAGGCTGCCCTATCTATCATTCCTGGTAAAATACATGGGAAAATCCCATTGGAGGAAAATTCCCCTTAGGGTTAGGGTTAGGTCACCATGAACTCATAGAGCAAAATGGACATCGCCAACAAACTCGGAGTGCTTGGGTATGGTTAGGAGGACATTGACTTTTCTAGGCTGCCCTATCTACAGTATGTTTCCTGGTAAAATACATGGAAAAATCCCATAGGAGGAAAATTCCACTTAGGGTTAGGGTTAGGTCACCGTGAACTCATAGAGCAAAATGGACATAGCCAACAAACTCGGAGTGCTTGGGTATGGTTAGGAGGGCACTGACTTTTCTAGCCTGCCCTATCTATGTTTCCTGGGAAAATCTATGGGAAAATCCCATTGGAGGAAAATTCTATTCTATTCTATTCTATTCTATTCTATTCTATTCTATTCTATTCTATTCTATTCTTAGAGCAGAGCCCTAATGGATAGGATCTCGGGGCTAAACGGTGCCCATGAACTCTCCAGATGGGGTGGCTGAGGGTGCACAGCCCGAGAAACGAAGGTGGAGAGAATGCACCTACCCAGTTTTACTTCCCCCTGGTCGTTGAGAAGAATGTTCGCCCCCTGTAAGGTGAAGAACAGGAAAAGGAAGTGAGCACCACTCAGAGTGAAATGGGTTGTGGCTGACGTGCAGAGGGTAACAACTTCCCTAGCCCAACTGGACAATCCTCCCAGTTCCCAGGCTCTATGCTGGCTGAGGAATTCTGGGAGCTGAAATCCACAAGTCTTAAAGTGGTCAAGGTTGCAGAGCCCTGGCCTAGCACTTGTGCATGATGCTAGCTTAATTCTGCAAGCTAAATGAAATCTGTGGTCTTCAGCCACACACTATGAAGTGGAGAGAAAGTCTAGCTGTTAAAAGTAGCAGCAATAGCACTATGACGGCTCCCTTTCTCTGTGTCAGATGCGAAGAATCCGGGACTGCACTTCCAATGAAGATGATTCATCTAGACAAGAATTTAGCCGACTAACGGTCAGCGTTAAATTGGCTGCTAGATAACAGTAAACAGAATTCAAGAGGGATTAGATTTGTGGGAATGTAAAGACTGCAGGCTGATTCCTCTCTTGACTCCACCTCCACTCTGCCTGCTCTTCTCCAACACTCTGCCCTGGAGACAGACGGCAACATAAGAGAAGAATAAGCTTCGTAATTCTTACCTTTATATCTCGATGGATCTTGCCTTGGTTGTGAAGATAAGACAAACCCTAGGAGGATGGGGAGGGGGGGGGAAAGTTCACATCCAATTATCTTGGAAATACAACTAGCATAATAACATTTAATATACGGGTAATTCTTGACTTATGATCACCATTTGGACCAAAATGTTGGTTGCTAAACAAGGGGGTTGTTAAATTAGTCATGCCCTACTTGATGACCTTTTTTTGCCCCGATTGTTAAGCAAATTGCTGCAGTCGTTAAGCAAATCACATGTTTGTTAAGTGAATCCAATTTTCGCCACGGATTTGGCTTTTTGGAAGCCGGGCTGGGAAGGTCATAAATGGCAATCGTGTGGCCCCGGGACGTGCTGGCTGCCAATGCTGGCTGCCAAGGGTTCAAATTTTGATCAGGGGACTGTGGGAATGCTGGGATGGCCCTAAGTATGAGAACTCTCAGCCCAGCCCACCTCACAGGATTGTCGTGGGGAAAATAAGAGGAGGAAGAAGCATTAGATATGTTCACTGCCTTGAATTACTTATAAACTAATAAAGGTGACATCAGCCATTAATAAACGAATGCATTAAGTAAGGATTGTGAAGGATTTGCAGGTATGGGAGGGATGTTAAAATTTGGAAAACAATTTCCCATATTTTCTGGCAGTTTGCAAGTCAGTAAATTTAGGCAGCTTGTTTCGATCCCGTGCATACAGGTAGTCCTCGGCTTAACGACCACAATTCAGAGAGAGTTATAAAAAAAAAAGGGGTAGCTGCTTTGCGCGTGGGATATTCCAGGTTCAAGCCAAACTTAACACACTTACACGCTTGGGCAAAATGGCATGGGAGAAGGCGTATCAACAGATTCCTACTCACTTGTAAAGTTTCCCGGCAGATATAAGCAATCTGTCGCTCAGACAAGGCGCCCGTGACTGAAAAAAACAACAAGGAGACAAGTGAATGGCACTTTTCATCCTCTGAGAATTTCGCCAGTGCTCGGCGCCATGGCTGATATTTTGAACGATCTGGAAAAATGTAAAATTAAGTTGCCGGAGAAATTAAGGAATGGCAATTCCGAAACAGGCTGGCTCAGATGCTTTCCGCGTCAAGAAGAGGCACTGTCTATCCTGAACTCTGAAATCATTTTTCATGGTGTGTTTAAATAGTTTGGATTTTTATTTATAGAGGTTTAGATGGCCGTGTGTTGTCTGGGTGACTTTTAGTAAAACAGTATCTCTAATTATAAAAATATAAAACTTTGGCAAGGTTGCCCTTTGAAATGTACTTGCCCTCTTCTGGCCTATTTTTCTTCAAGGACCTATCTTTCTTTCTTTCTTTCTTTCTTTCTTTCTTTCTTTCTTTCTTTCTTTCTTTCTTTCTTTCTTTCTTTCTTTCTTTCTGGAACTTCAATCAATCAACTAGAACAGAGTTGGAAGGGACTTTGGAGGTCTTCTAGTCCAACCACCTGCCCATAGCAGGAGACTCTATACAAGTGACTGTCCAATCTCTTCTCTAAAATCTCCAGTGATGGAGCACCCATGATTTCTGGTGGCAAGCTGTTCCACTGGTCAATTGTCCTCCCTGTTAGGAAGTTTCTCCTTAATTCCAGGTTGCTTCTCTCCTTGATTAGTTTCCATCCATTGTTTCTTCTCCTGCCTTCTGTTGCTTTGGAAAATAAGTTGACCTGCTCCTCTTTGTGGCAGCCCCCCCAAGTACTGGAATACTGCTATCATATCCCCCCCTAGTCCTTCTTTTCTCTGGGAAAAGGCAAAAAGAAGGAAAAGTGAGAAAAAAAATAACATTTTTTTTAAAGGAAAAGAAAAATTAGCGCTGGCACTCGTTCTGTCGTTGATCTCCACCAATCAAACTCCACTTGTGCTTTGAAGATTCTTCATCCTGCTGATATCGCCCGAACCATCAAGGCAAATAAAATAAAAAAATTTGCCTAAATTGGCTAATTCCGGAAGATTCTGTATCCTGTATCCTGCATGCCTTAGAAAACAAGCAAATCTCCCCCCCCCCACCTCCATCTCTGCACTTTGCTGGGATGCGTGTGTGTGCCAGCTGACTTTTGATCTCCACCACGAGAGATGCTACTGCAGGAAGAAGTTGAAGCAGCGGCAAGAAGCATTAAAAATGAAAACGAGAAAGCAGCCTTGTGGTCAGCCTGTCCTCGTTCGAGATGTGCTTGTGACGCTCCTCTGCCCCCACTCAGAAACCAGAAGGCGGGGAAACTGAGGCTTTAGTGACCCACAACAGGGACCCTTGGGTTAGCCTTTATCTAAATGTCGTCCTCCTTGTTCCAAGTGCTTGTTCCCACCACTCGCCTGGCCTCTTCACCCTGCTGTGAACGTAGTAGCTTCCCGAAACCAGAAGTAATAATAATAATAATAATAATAATAATAAAAAAGTTGGAAGGGACCTTGTAGGTCATCGAGTCCAACCCCCTGCCCAGGCAGGAACCCTACACCATTTCAGACAAATGGCTGTCCAGTCTCTTCTTAAAACCCTCCAGTGTTGGAGCATTCACCGCTTCTGGAGGCAGGTTGTTCCACTGGTTAATTGTTCTCACTGTCAGGAAGTTTCTCCTTAGTTCTAGGTTGCTTCTCTCCTCGGTTAGTTTCCACTTGTTGCTTCTTGTCCTGCCTTCAGGCGCTTTGGAGAATAGCTTGACTCCCTCTTCTTTGTGGCAGCCCCTGAGATACTGGAACACTGCTATCATGTCCCCTCTCATCCTTCTGTTCGTTAAACCAGACATCCCCAATTCCAGCAACCGTTCCTTATATGTTTTAGCCTCCAGTCCCCTAATCATCTTTGTTGCTCTTCTCTGTACTCTTTCTAGAGTCTCAGCATCTTTTTTACATCGTGGTGACCAAAACTGGATGCA
>NW_015387911.1:24083-33201 GCF_001527695.2 Protobothrops mucrosquamatus | reverse complement strand
GGCAGCCCCTGAGATACTGGAACACTGCTATCATGTCCCCTCTCATCCTTCTGTTCGTTAAACCAGACATCCCCAATTCCAGCAACCGTTCCTTATATGTTTTAGCCTCCAGTCCCCTAATCATCTTTGTTGCTCTTCTCTGTACTCTTTCTAGAGTCTCAGCATCTTTTTTACATCGTGGTGACCAAAACTGGATGCAGTATTCCAAGTGTGGCCTTACTAAGGCATTGTAAAGTGGTTCTCCTGCTTCCTTCTGCCCTGGAGGGTAGAATTAGGACGGTCAAAAGAAAATATTTTTTTACAACCAACACACAACCAAACTTTGGACTTTGCTCCTTGAGACGGGCGATGCTGGTGATCAACTTGTCTCGCTTATAAAGAGTTGGGCCAATTCATGGAAGTCTTGGAGATCAATGCCTCCTGGCCTGGATGGTTCTGGGATGGCTTTTGAAGGCCATTTGGTGGGAGATGAGCAGGTCAGCTGGCTACTTCCCCGACAGGCTGCTGGACTGTGTGGGCCAGAGATCCCATCCAATAGGTCCTGTTTTTACGTTCTTTCATACTTTAGCCCCATCTCCAGAGAGTTTGATGTTGGAACTGGGAGGACTTTGACGCTAGGTGGGATGGTCCTCCTGGTGGTTCCCAACGTTTATGAAATCTTGAAAGCTCAGCCGCAAGTGGATCCCATCGGTGGCAACATCTCCAGAGTATTTGGAGGTTTCTTTGGCGAAGAAGAGGACAAAAACACAACTAGCCAGAAGACTTCTTAGTCCAATAGAAGAGAATATTTGAAGCTCAAGGTTGGCGAAGTCCCTGGTGCTCTCTGAGCTCGGTGGCTTTCTTGCAGACATTTCATTACCAAACTAGGTAATCACATCAGTGCAGCTTCTTTAGAAGATCTGAAGACTTCTTAGGAGAAGCTCTCCTAAGCTAAGCACACACTTCAATTTGCAACTAGATCATAGTAAAAGCAGAGAGTGATCCGGACCAGGGAATCTCTCGATTCCAGGCTAGGCTTTTAAATGTCTTTCTTGAAGGGAGTTTTTCCTTCTGATTAGACCAGGAGTAGGCAACCTTGGCTCTTTTATGACTGGTGGACTTCAACTCCCAGAATTCCTGAGCCAGCCATGCTGAGGGGAAAGGGAGAGGATTCCAAGCTGAGCCATGCTGGCTCAGGAATTCTGGGAGTTGAAGTCCACCCATCTCCGAGTGGCCAAGGTTGAGAAATAGAGGCCTAGGCCAGAGGTAGGCAACCTTGGCTCTTTTATGACTCGTGGACTTCAACTCCCAGAATTCCTGAGCCAGCCGTGCTGAGGGGAAAGGGAGAGGTTTCCAAGCTGAGCCATGCTGGCTCAGGAATTCTGGGAGTTGAAGTCCACGAGTCATAAAGCGGCCTAGTCCAGGGGTAGGCAACCTTGGCTCTTTTATGACTCGTGGACTTCAACTCCCAGAATTCCTCAGCCAGCATGACTCAGCATGGAAACCTCTCCCTTTCCCCTCAGCACGGCTGGCTCAGGAATTCTGGGAGTTGAAGTCCACCAGTCATAAAAGAGCCAAGGTTGCCTACCCCTGGATTAGACTCTTTGTAGCTTACTGCAACCGGACTATTTGCAACCTGCCACACAGTAATTCCTCCAGGCCAGTTCACAATTCTCCTTTCAACCCGCCCGAAAAGTAACAAAACGTTTGTGAAGCTGCAGGAACATGGGTGTGTTTGTCCAAGAAATGGGACTGCCTAGCTCTGTGGCTCCCTTGTGTCCTTTACGGGTTTTTTTGTTCTCCTTGTAAGCAGCAGAAGTCAGCCCTGTAGTGCAAAACAACACACGCAGAGACTGCAAAGGGGGAAGTTTGCAACCTAGCGTAAGCCAGTTGAACACTGTGGGGTCTCTTCCTTTAAAACAGGTGCTACTGACATGCTACACAAAGCCAACAACCGCACTTGGTTTCACTTCTGTTGCAAAAAAAGGATTGCCTTTTTTTTTTAAATTCAACTGCACTCCTTCCCCGAGGAACTTACGAACCTGGTACTCAAAATGACTCGCTTGATGATGTTTGTGTGCGTGTGTTTATGTGTGTGTGTGTGTTACCTCCTCTCTTAACAACTGTACTTAAAATTTAAACACTTTGGAAGATCAGAGCAAAGGAAAGTTCCCCACGCTGTATCTTAGAATACAGAATAAGAGAGTTGGAAGGGACCTTGGAGGTCATCTAGTCCAACCCCCTGCCCAAGCGAGAGACCATGTACCATTCCGGACCGATGGCTGTCCGATCTTTTCTTAAAAACCTCCCGTGATGGAGTATCCAAATCTTCTTTCCACTGATTATTTGTTCTCACTGTCAGGAAATTTCTCCTTAGTTCTAGGTTGGTTCTCTCCTTGATGAGTTTCCATTTGTTACTTCTTGTCCTGCCTTCTGGTATTTTGGAGAATGGGTCAACCCCCTCGTCTCTGTGATAGCTCCTCAAATATTGGAAGGCTGTTATCATGTCACCCCTAGTCCTTCTTTTCATTGAACTAGACGTACCCAATTCCTGCAACTGTTCTTATGTTTTAGCCTCCAGTCCCCTGATCATGTTTGCTGCTTTTCTCTGCACTCTTTCTAGAGTCTCAACATCTCAGTTAGACCCGTCTTTTCTTGAGTGGGGGGGCAGCTGTGGGCTAAGATGGCCATCACCTACACACCATGTGGAAGGAGAAGGGATGTTGACTTCCTCTAGTCAATCATGGCTCTCCAAGACTTTTAAGAAGTGGCCATCCGGTTCTTGGACATGCTAGGGACTGACTCTTGGACATGCTAGGGACTGATATTGTGCCAAGCAGGGGATGCTTCTCACAACTCAACACTACTGGGATTGTGATGAAAAACTAGGAAGTATTTGATTCCCTCTGCACCGGGTGGGGGTGAGGAAGCAGGAAGACTTGGTTTCCTGTGATTCCAATCTTAATCTCAGCCCCGTGTCTACTTTGCAAACTTCTTTTTAACAAGCCTTTCCCCCAGGGAAACACGTTCTTTTGCAGTCTTCCCCCATGGGGTGCACTCTTTTGCAAATCCTTTTCCTCTTAGCGTCATCTTTCTGTGCATGATTGTCCCCAGCCTGTTCTGTGTTTTGAAGGTGAGCTTCTGCTTGCTAGACAGCCTGGTGATATCTGAGAAAGGCTGAGTGTTGTTTGAAGTAACACGACCGCTTTAGGCTGCACTAGTGAGGCCACGCTGGTATCGTTCTGGTCCCCCAAATTCAAAAAAAGATGTTGAGACCCTGGAAAGTGTGCAGAGAAGACCAATGACGATTAGGAGACGGGAGACTGTATGAAGAACAGTTGCGAGAACTGGGTATGTCTGGCCTAATAAAGAGAAGGACGAGGGGGGACATGATAGCAGTGTTCCAGTATCTGAGGGGCTGCCATACAGAAGTGTGGGTGGTCAAGCTCTTCTCCAAAGCGCCTGAAGGCCGGACAAGAAGCAACGGATGGAAACTCATCAAGGAGAGAAGCAGCCTGGAACCAAGGAGAAACTTCCTGACAGGGAGTCCAATTAATCAGTGGAACGGCTTGTCTCCAGAAGTTGTGGGTGCTCCATCACTGGAGGTTTTTAAGAAGAGACTGGACAGCCGCGTGTCTGAAATGCATTGAAGAGGGTCCAAGGTCCCTTCCAGCCTTAGGATTCTATGATTCTATAAGCTGAGCTTCGGAAGTGCAAGTGAGATTTGTCCCGTTTTCTTAGCAGCTACCTTGATAGATGTCTTGAAGAGAGCCTCCCGCACAGAACTCCATGCAGATCCACAGCTTTTTAAACCTGAAGACAGGAGAGAGAGAGAGAAGACTTGCGTTGAAGGAAGCCGAGAATGGGAGTAAGGGCTGGAAGGATCGGGCCAGCTATCTAGGTTGCCCATAAGCACTTTCTAATTGTAGCAATAGCAATAGCCCTTAGATTTATATACCGCTTCGCGGTGCTTTACAGCCCTCTCTGAGCACTTTACAGAGTCAGCGTATTGCCTCCAACAATCCGGGTCCTCATTTTACCGACCTCGGAAGGATGGAAGGCTGAGTCAACCCTGAGCTGGTCAGGATCGAACTGCTGGCAGTGGGCAGAGTTAGCCTGCAATACTGCATTCTAACCACTGGGAAGGAAGGAAGGAAGGAAGGAAGGAAGGAAGGAAGGAAGGAAGGAAGGAAGGAAGGAAGGAAGGAAGGAAGGAAAGGAGAGAGAGAGGGAGGGAGGGAGGGAGGGAACAGCAATAGAACTGAGACTTATATACTGCTTCACAGTGCTTGACACCCCTCTCTAAGCGGTTTACAGAGTCAGCCTATTGCCCTCAACAATCTGGGTCCTCATTTTTACCGACCTCAGAAGGATGGAAGGCTGAGTCAACCTTGAGCCGGTCAGGATCGCACTCCAGGCTGTGGGCAGAGTTAGCCTGCAATGCTGCATTCTAACCACTGCGCCACCACGGCTCTGTCATACACCAATTTTGTACCCCAGGATCTTGCCCGAAGTTCTGGGATACCCACCCACCTGCCCGCCCGCTTTCTCAAGGCAGGGAAATAGTCCCGGGAGCATTGTCCCATCTTCAGAGAAGGACCACTCACCGGATGTAACTCCCATAGTAAGCCACGATGTTCTGATGTTTGCAGGTTTTCACCATCACGATCTCTTGTTGGATAGCAACGCAATCATCATCTGGACAAAAAAAAAGAAAGGAGGAGTTTTAGGATACGACCTGATGGGAACCAGGCAGATGAAAGACAAGGGCAGAAGGTTTAACCCCTGTGTTGCTCTGGGGAAGATCCAGGAAGCCAGAAGATTGCAAGGTGGTGAGTTTTCCCATCATTAAAGGGAGAAATGGAATACAGTAACCTTCCACTTGCAAGTCTTTGCTTAGTGACCATTCACAGTTACAACGGCACTGAAAAAAGTGAGTTATAACCGTTTTTCACAGTTATGACTGTTGTCAAAATTCAGACACTTGGCAGCTGACTCATCGTTATGACGGTCACAGTGTCCCGGGGTCATGTAATCCCCTTTCATAAGTGAAGCCAGATTCACTTAACAACCATGTTGCTAACTTATCAACTGCGGTGATTCACTTAACCGCTGTGGCCTTTTTACGAAATGTTTTTTTGAAAAGATATTTCCTGGCAAGTTACAGGAAAGGGAAACCTATAGGCAGGTTTGGGCAGAATAAAAGGAATACCAAAGGGTGGGGAGAAGAAGAAAAAAAGAAAAGAAAAGTGCTTTGTTAAAAGAAAAATCAGGTCAAACCTGATGAGTGAGTGAAATGAGTGAATGAAAGACAAACAAACACAATTTGGGGGGGTGGGAACCAGTTCTATGGAAGATCAAGGAGAAACAGAATAGCAGAGAAAGGAGAGTGGATTTTACTCAGCTGGGACAGATAAAATCTTTCAATGCACCCACAAAAGAGGTAATTTTCAGCTTAGCTTTCTTCTCAAGCTTTACTCATCACTTCTGGTAGATAGATTCTCCTCCAGGTCGCGTCCCCAACACAGCCTTTCCTTCTGTCTTTAATTACAGCTGATGTGTGGAAATCTGTAGTTTTAAAACCCGTTTACAAGCGTTCCAGCCTTCCCCATCCCCTAATAATGCCTAGGAACTACGTTTTGGAAATGCAAAGATGCCGTCTCAAGTTACACGGCACCGTGCAGATCTGGAAGGTTCCCCCACTTACAACTCTGGAATTAATAGAAAGAGAGATTTATAGGCTGGGAGGAGAGCGGAACGTTGAAAGGCAAAATTGGAAGAAGAAAAAAAAAAAGTCAAGGCAGCCACTTCCCAAAGACCTGGGAGGTTTTTTTCCTGCACAAAATCTCCTGGGCTTCGTTCTTTGCAAATCTTTTAAAGAGGAAGCACAGCAGCCAGCTGGATGAAGAGTCGTTGGTACTCTCGGAGCTTGCCTGTTTTCTTGCAGACATTTCATTACCCAAACTAGGTAACATCATCAGTGCTAGAGGAGGAGGAGGAGGATGACGACGACGGGGTCCTTGGTGCCCTCTGAACTTCATGGTTTTCTTGCAGACATTTCATTACCCAAACTAGGTAACATCATCAGTGCTAGAAGGGGGGAGGAGGAGGAGGAGGAGGAGGAGGAGGAGGAAGAGGAGGAGGAGGAAGAGGACGGCTATGGGATTCTTGGTGCCCTCTGAGCTTGCTTGTTTTCTTGCAGACGTTTCATTACCCAAACTAGGTAACATCATCAGGGCTAGACCCCCCTCCCTTCTAGCACTGATGACGTTCCCTAGTTGGGTCATGAAACGTCTGCAAGGAAACCACCCAGCTCAGGGAGCACCAAGGACCCCACAGTCCTTCCTCCCCCTCCTCCTCCTCCTCCCCCCTTCTGGCACTGATGACGTTCCCTAGTTGGGTCATGAAACGTCTGCAAGGAAACCACCCAGCTCAGGGAGCACCAAGGACCCCACAGTCCTTCCTCCCCCTCCTCCTCCTCCTCCCCCCTTCTGGCACTGAGGATGTTCCCTAGTTGGGTCATGAAACGTCTGCAAGGAAACCACCCAGCTCANCCCCTCCTCCTCCTCCTCCTCCTCCCCCCTTCTGGCACTGAGGATGTTCCCTAGTTGGGTCATGAAACATCTGCAAGGAAACCACCCAGCTCAGAGGGCACCAAGGACCCCACAGTTCAATTCTGAGCTGCAAATATTCTCCTTTATTAAAACATCTGGGCCTGAGCCTTCCAGATGTTGCTGGGCTTCGACGGCCAACATCCCCACTAGGTTGTTGGGTTACAGTTAGTCCTCGACTTAACGATCACAATTACACCCAAAACCTCTGCTGTTCAGCAAGGCAGTCGTTACGTTGAGTTTTGCCCTATTTTACGACCTCTTTGGCCACGGTCGTTAAGCAAAGCACTGCAGTGGTGCAGTGAGTCAGGCAGTCCTGAAGGAAATCTGTCTTCCTCTATTGATTTTGCTTGTTGGAAGGTTACACGTGGCTAGCTGGGGAATTCTGGGAGTTGAAGTCCACCTGTCTTGAAGCCGCCACGGTGGGGAAACCCTGGGCTAAATTTTTCCTCGCTTACCTGCTTCCATCTTTACAATTTTGATAGCAGACAGCTTTCCCGACTCTCTGCTCCTTGCCTGAGGAGAAAGCGGCCCAAATTTTAATAAAATGTGTGAAAGTGGTGGCAGAAGGCACACATTCTATATTAAATCGAGCAAATGGAACCTAAAAAAAGGATATAACCGCCATCTCGATTCAGGAGCCGAGTTCTAATTCTGCACCTACTCCGTCTCGCCTGGTTTGATCAAACTCTTGTTTCTACCAACAGTTTTCTTTTTCTTTTTCGTTTTTTTTTTTAAATCTTGGCTTTCTCTGACATTTCCCAGTTTGGAAGGGAAAGTGAGAAAGAGGAAGCAACAACCCCCAGCTGAAAAACGCGCTGTGTGTTGCTGGCAGAGGATACAGCTGCTGCCCTCAGGGTTTGTTTTTTTTTATGTGTGTGTGTTATTATTATTTTCATCCACATTTTGTGCTGTTCAAGCAAGATTTTTATGTTTTGCATGCTGCATTGGGGGTTATCGTGGCAATGCCTGCTCAGATTGTTCAATCTTTCCTTCCTTGGAAAACGAAGATGTGTGAAACCGGCTGAGGACAAAAATGAGATTATTATTTTTTTGCAAATACAGAGTGGTGCAAATAAAGGATTTTAGCCGGTGGTGGGATTCAAATAGGTGAACAACCGGTTCTCTGCGTGGATGCCGCTTCCGGAAGTCCATTCTGGGCCTGGGCAACACAAAAATTAGCTACCGGTTCTGCCGAAGTGGTACGAACCGGCTGAATCCCACCACTGATTTTAGCCCCTTGCTGGGCTAGAGGTTGAGGGAGGGGTCTTCAAGCATGGGTATTAATTCATTTGTGGAGGGTATGACTAACAGGGGGTGGGAAACATCCTTTTCTTGTAGGGATTATTTAAGAAGAAGGAAAAAAAATACTGTGCAATTTATGTACATCTGGCCAAATCGCGAGGCTTTACTTGATTACAGGGGTATAAAACAAAAGTAAATAAAAAACAAAAGAAAGTTGTAGTAGCAAACAGGAAATTTCATACAGGGGCTGCCTCACTGCCATCTATGCAGCCCTGAGGGATCTTTGCAGAGAAACCTAAATTGCAGCAATTAAAATGAAATTAATGGTGGATTGTACCAGGGCAAGGCTTCCATTTGTAGGCCAAGTGATCAAATAATCTCTCTTTTGATTCAAGGAAGATTGTATAGAGCAGTGTTTCTCAGCCTTGGCAACTTTAAGACTTGTGGACTTCAACTCCCAGAATTCCCCAGCCAGCCAGCCAGCCTGCTAGGGAATTCTGGGAGTTGAAGTCCAAACAGCTTAAAAGTTGCTAAGATTGAGAAACACTGTTAAACACAGAGTCAAGACTGATTCCTTTCCAGTCGTCCATTGGGGCATTGTAAATTAAAACACTTTTAAACAGCAACAGCTCACTTTTAAACCGATTCTGTTCTTCCAGCCTAATCGATCGGACGATTGGAACCAAGCTAATGATCCAATCAGTATGAGCGTTCAAATTAAATCAAATCAAACAACCGACTCCGATCAGAACTTGAGAGATTCTTACACCCGTAAGGAGAGCCATATAAAACCAAAATCCAGGGATAATGGATAATGTAAGAGTGATTTTTTTTCGACTACCAAATTTTATTCATTTTGCGGGCTTGTGCCTTTTTGTAAAATCAATTATTAGCCTTAATAAAATGATTTGATGCAATTTGTGAGGGGGCTACCAAACTCTTCTGCCTTTTAAACAGGTTAGCTGGGGTAAAAAAAAAACTCTGCAAAAAAAATAAAATAGTTCCTGGATGGGATTCCCATATCTTCTTGCCCACATAAAACCAATTAAATGATAGAATCCATAGCCCCTGCTGGAGTCAGGACCACTGATGGGAATCAAAAAAAGTCCACTCTTCTGTAGTTTTATGCCTGCCTCAAAGGAGTCCGGCAAGGCTGTATACTGTCGCCCTGCCTATTTAACTTATATGCAGAACACATCATGAGAAAGGCAGGGCTAGATTAATCAAAAATTGGAATTAAGATTGCCGGGAGAAATATCAACAACCTAAGATATGCAGATGAT
>NW_015387911.1:0-23442 GCF_001527695.2 Protobothrops mucrosquamatus | reverse complement strand
AAGTTGGCTTGACACTCAACATTAAGAAAACCAAGATCATGGCATCCGGCCCTCTCAGTTCCTGGCAAATAGATGGGGAAGAAATGGAGGTAGTGACAGATTTTATCTTCCTGGGCTCCACGATCACCGCAGATGGGGACTGCAGCCAAGAAATTAAAAGACGCTTGCTCCTGGGGAGGAAAGCTATGGCAAATCTAGACAGCATACTAAAAAGCAGAGACATCACCCTGCCAATAAAAGTACGTATAGTCAAGGCCATGGTTTTCCCAGTTCAATGTATGGCTCTGAAAGTTGGACCCTAAGAAAGGCTGAGCGCCAAAGAATGGAGGCCTTTGAACTCTGGTGCTGGAGAAGATTCCTGCGAGTCCCCTGGACTGCAAGGCGATCAAACCGGTCAGTCCTAGAGGAGATCAACCCCGACTGCTCTTTAGAAGGCCAGATCCTGAAGTTGAAACTCAAATACTTTGGCCACCTAATGAGAAGGAAGGACTCTCTGGAGAAGAGCCTGATGCTGGGAAAGATGGAGGGCAAGAGAAGAAGGGGACAACAGAGAATGAGGTGGCTGGATGGAGTCACTGAAGCAGGAGGCGTGAGCTTCAATGGACTCCAGAAGATGGTAGAGGATAGGAAGGCCTGGAGGAACATTGTCCATGGGGTCGCGATGGGTCAAACATGACTTCGCAATTAACAACAACTCCTTGAGGACTTTCCCCCACCCCCAAAGACAATTACAGAACATTTATTGCTCATCCATCAGATTAACCTTCCTTACGGGTTTTAATTAAGATACAACCAGGATTTTAATGCATTGCAAGCAACTGGAGATGCTTATTTCTTTATTTATTAGACTATTAGACTAATAAGACCAGCTTCCCCTATATCATGTGGCCCAAAGTTGCACAGACTAATATGAACTTGTTCTTTTTTTATTTTATTTTTTAAAAATCCTTTGCACCTTCTCTCTTCTTTGAAGCTTGATCTCTATTTGTTGCATTTGTTAATGTCCGGAACAAAACCCGTTTTAAGCAACCCACAGCTGAAAAAGGTGCCGGAGCAGCACTCGAACCCAAACCCCCATGGCAGGACAGTTGAGGTTACCTTATAGACTTCTCCATAGGTCCCTCCGCCAACCCGCTGGAGAAGTTCAAAGTCCTCTTGGGGGTCCCGGGTGGAAATCTCTAGCCGAGCTGCCCCTTCTCGAGCATCCATTGTTCAGGGTTTCCCCCGTGTGCGGACAGAGATTATAAACTCTGCACGCGTGTAGGCGTTGTTCTCTGTACTGTGGTCAGGATACGGGTGAACTTCTCAGCAGGGTTCTGCTTCCTGATCTGCAGCGTGATTAATGTGGGCGAGCAACTTGGTGGTGAAAGGGCCTCTCAGCTGATCCAGAACATCTGGACCCTTCTGGAGTTTGGATGTGAATGGGGTCTTTCCAGTGGTGGGATTCAACCGGTTCCCACCACTTCGGAAGACCCCGGTAGCTAATTTTTTGTTGCCCAGGCCCGGAACGGACTTCCGGAAGCGGCATCCACACAGAGAACCGGTTGTTCACCTATTTGAATCCCACCACTGGGTCTTTCCTGTCTGCATTTTGCCCCAAATCTTTTTTGAATCTCTCTCAGAATCCTTTTTTATTTCTATTCTGATCAATGAGTTTCCTGCCACACCAAGAACAAATAATTTACAACAATGTGTGCTTAGAATGCTGTTGCCTCAAGATTAGATTGGTTCCAACTTTGTGAATTTTTGGGGAAGGTCCTCCAGACCGGAATCATAGAGTTGGAAGGGACATAATAGTAATAATAATAATAATAATAATAATAATAATAATAATAATAATAATAATAATAATAATAATAATAATAATAATAATAATAATAATAATAATAATAAAGTTGGAAGGGACCTTAGAGGTCATCTAGTCCTACCCCCTGCTCACGCAGGAAACCCTATACCATTTCAGACAAATGGCTGTCCAGTCTCTTCTTGAAAACCTTCAGAGATGAAATCGGGAGGCGAGGTGAGCTTTTATGTAATGTTCATTTCTTGCTGAGGTTTATCCTGAGCTGTCACTTCTTTTTCCCTTTTTCTCCTTTTTATTTTATTTTTGTTTTAAAAAGTATCTTTATTAAATTTCAAAAACAAATGTTCAAATGCAAGCTAACATAAAGGGGGGAAAGGGGAGGAGAATAGCAGGACAAGTTAAAAAGTGACAAAAAAATAGGTTTAATAATAATAATAATAATAATAATAATAATAATAATAATAATAATAATAATAATAATAATAATAATAATAATAATAATAAAAAAAAATAAAAAAAAAGTTGTAAGGGACCTTGGAGGTCATCTAGTCCAACCCCCTGCTCAGGCAGGAAACCCTACACCATTTCAGACAAATGGCTGTCCAGTCTCTTCTTAAAAACTTCCACTGTTGGAGCATTCACCACCTCTGGAGGCAGGTTGTTCCACTGGTTAATTGTTCTCACTGTCAGGAAGTTTCTCCTTAGTTCTAGGTTGCTTCTCTCCTTGATTAGATTCCACCCATTGCTTCTTGTCCTGCCTTCAGGCGCTTTGGAAAACAGCTGGACTCCTTCTTCTTTGGGGCAGCCCCTGAGATATAAATAAATAAATACATACATACATACATACATAAATACATAATATTTATGTATTTATTTATGTATTTATTTATGTATTTATATCTTGTTCTCCCCAGAGGTTGAAAAAAGTCATGTCTTTATTTTATGTTGGTGAAGATTCAAACTTACTTATTAGGTATAAAGTTTATGAAATTTTATGATTATTTGTTGGAAGATTTTTCGTTTTAAGTACAAGACAAGAAGAGAAGCAATAGTAGATTCACAGAACACATTGTCAAATAGAAATAACCGTTGAAAAACCACAATATTTCTCAAGTCAGCTCAGATCTAGTCCTCAAATCCCAAAGTCAGACATTGATTCTTCCCTTATCTAATAAGAACAGTAGTTTGTTATTTTCATTTCCTATATTGTTGCAATTGATGCTTTTAACTGTGTTTTCCGCCAAGAGTTGCCTCCTGTAAGGTGGTGGATCATATATATTGAAATCAATCAATACCCTAAAATGGATATTTTACTGTAAAAAGGATGATCTCTCCATCCTTCTTCTCCAAAGCTACCCACATGCGGGATGCAATTCACCTTTGGGGTCTTGGGGCTTTTCCAAATGTGATATGGGATCAAAGGAAGATCCTGATAACCTTGGAGGCAGATGATGTTCCAAACCTCCCATCAGCTGTGCCTTCCACTGGGTCGCACCTTTCACAGGTAACACATGTGATACCTTATTTATGAGATTTCTCCGTTGCCTCCAGCAGTGGATTCTGGTCTGTACTGACTATCTCGTAAGCTGGGACAGTGGGCATCTCATGGGAGCGAAACTCGGAGGCTAAGACTTGTGCTAGACCAGGGGTGTCCAATCTTGGCAACTTTTAAGACTTGCGGACTTCAACTCCCAGAATTCCCCAGCCAGCCAAGCAGAGGTGTCTAGCCTTGGTAACTTTAAAGATTTGCAGACTTCAACTCCCAAAATTCCCCAGCCACCCATGCTGGCTGGGGAATTCTGGGAGTTGAAGTCCACAAATCTTAAAAGTGATGCCCCCAGCTCCATCCCATCCCTGATTAAGGGAGCCCTTGGAAGGTGGTGAGGCTGCAACAGAGCCTGGCAAAGTAAACTGCAGAGATGCTGGAATGGGGGGGCTCCCAGCCTGCTTTCCTGCCCTCCCCCTTGGTTGGCACTGCCAGGGGGCATTGAGGTAGCTGATCAGAGAAGAAGCAGATTGGGAAAATGCCTCCCCCCCCCCAAATCTACAGCCCCCTCTGAATTTATTAATTAAGACTTGGGAGTCATTCATAAACGTTTGTGGTTTATCCCACCCAGCTAGGAAAATTTGAAAAAATTTTTTTTCAAAAGGAGTGATGAAGAAAGCAAGCCAAGTTCCTATCCCTCATTGTGAAAGAGCACGTGCTTTTTAAAAGGAGGCGGGAAGTGGGCGGGACTACTTATAAGGCAGGGCGCGGGGAAGGCGTCTCTGTATTTTTTTTCATCCTTGGCCACTTTAAGACGTGCGGACTTCAACTCCCAGAATTCAGTGGATTTGCTGGGCCTAAGGAAGGCGCCTACTCTGTCTCCAGCAAGCCGGCTGAGGAATTCTGGGAGTTGAAGTCCACGCATCTTAAAGCGACGGGTTGAGAAACGCTTCTAGGCGACCTCGGCAGGCCGGTCTTCACTGCGCATGCGTTAACGTGTGCTCCGAAGACGTCCGCCAAAGCCTGGGCGGAAACGGAAATCGGCGCCTTCCCAACAGGAAGTTCCCTTCGTTCGGCTTCTTCCGCTTCCTTTCCGGCCTCCCCTTTTTTTTTCTCCTGCCTCCGCAGCCATGGCGGCCTTCGAGCAGATGCGGGCGAGCGTGGGGAAACTGCTGAAGGGCATCGACAGGTACTTCCCGAAGCGGCCTTGGGGCCTTGAAAGCCTCGGCCAGGAGCCGCAGGCAGCTCTGGGAGAGGGTGGCGCTCTGCTCATGCTCAGGAACCCCACGTCTTCGCCGGGCAGGCAGCATTTCTGCACCTCTGACATCTCCTTTTACCTCAAAAGAAGAAAGAAAAAAGGATTTAGGGGGAGAAACAGGGATGGGGCAGAAGGAATTAGTCTACTTCCCAATTTTTATAATAATTATTAGTTGGGGTTTTTTTTTAATCGAGCTGGAGGGGCCCCACCTGGAGACCCCTGGAAAAGGGGGGGGAGGAAAGAGCATTTGAGTTGGGGGGGCTCTGGGCTTCCTTTCTTGCATTTTGCCTCTGGGCGCATCAATGGGATAGGGTCTCCTGCCTGAGCAGGGGGTTGGACTAGAAGACCTCCAAGGCCCCTTCCAGCTCTGTTACTCTATTCCATTCCTGTTCTCTTTCTGTCCCTGTTCTGTTCTTCTGTTACTAGTCTATTCTATATTCTATCCTTGTTTCTTTTCTATTTCCTGCTCTCTTCCTTCCCCTCTTTGTCACTTTTAAATCAGTTTTTAAAAGCATCCATGAAAAAGACCCCAAAATAATATGGAGCGACGACATCGGCAAGTATTGCGGGCCCAACTGGCAAAGGAAAGCTCAGGTCCGTATTGGTTGGAAACCTGCAGAAGAAGCCCTCATCCTGCAGTGGAGAGACAAAATTGATTTTAGTGTTACTATTTATTGTTTGAATGATTTAGCTCTTTTTTTTATGGATTGCAAGCTGCCTAGAGCTGCCTCCAGATAAGATGGGTGGCATATAAATTTAATACATTTTGTGGTTGAGCAACTCCACAAACAAACCTTTCGTTCTTGTGACTGACAGCTGAGGGAGGCCAGGTCCAGAGAGGAGAGGAGAGTGCAAGGAGGCACCAGAAGCGGAAATGGGGAACTGGAGCTTTTCAGTACAACATTGATGCCAGGGGTTGGAAGTCCAAGGAACTTCTGCCTGCCTCCATCGGCTCTTAGGACATCCTTCCTGACCGCTGTTCCATCTTTTCCTGAATTTCAGATACAACCCGGAAAATCTTGTCACTCTGCAGCACTACGTGGAGACCCAGGCCAAGGAGAATGCCTATGACTTGGAAGCCAATCTGGCTGTGCTCAAACTGTGAGTTGCTGATCTTTTGACACTTTGACAATCTTTCCACAAAGCCCTGAAGGCAAGGCCTGGAGAATCCAGAAGCGGGATGGAGCCTATCTGGTGACTCATTTGATTGTCTATGGAGATTCTCAGTCCTCCAGGCCATGTTTGTCTCAAAGATGCTTTTCATGTGGCAACTGGACTTTGTTTTTCTTGGAAGACGTTTCGCTTCTCATTCAAGAAGCTTCTTCAGCTCTTTCATTCCCCACCATCCAGTCAGAGCTGAAGAAGCTTCTCTGACGAGAAGTGAAATGTCTTCAAAGAAAAATAAGAAAGTCCAGTTGCCCCGTGGAAAAAAGCACCTTTGGGACTCATTTGGCAGGAGGTTGAAGGAGTTATTGCTATTTCATTGTTGTTGATTTAATCTTCTATCCCTGTAAGTTGCCTGGGGTCTGTGAGAATGAGTTGAGTGGCCATCTAAATTTTCTTAAATAAATGAAACAAATATGTTCCAGAGGGATAAATCCTGCAAATGGTTGCTCAGGAGCAGAAATGCTATGATCCATGTTGGTTTTGTCGGGTTTTGATCTTGCCATCGTTTCCTCCGCTAGGTATCAGTTTAACCCTAACTTATTCCAAGTCTCGGTGACTGCCCAGATTCTCCTCAAAGCACTCACCAATCTGCCCCACACGGACTTCACACTGTGCAAGTGCATGATTGATCAGGCTCATGTATCCTAACTTGTTTGTTACTCTAGGATAACGTCCCCGTATTGGGAGCTCAAGCCTCCCATTAACTCCGCTCGCCAGAAAAAAAAAAGTCTAGATGGAGAATTCAGTGGAGAACAATGGCTTAAAGCAGGGATGGGGAACGATGGCGTCTTTGCGACCTGTGGACTTCAACTCCCACAATTCCTGAGCCAGCCACGCTGCTCGGAAATTCTGAGAGTTGGAGGCCACAGGTTGTAATGTTGCTATAGTTGCCCACTCCTGACCAAGAGCCACATTTTTGAGAGATGGACAGCCATTATAAATAGGATACGTAAATAAATACGTTGATTTTTTTGTGTGTAAATCACTGTTGTACACTGCCCAGAATCATATTTTTGTGAGATGGGTGGCCCTACAAATATTCATTAAAAAAAACAACAGTTGCTTTCAGTTTTGCCCAAAATACAAAAGATTAGGAGGGAGAGCTGCTATTTTTATTTGCGGGCAGCGGATATTTTTCATGTCCCTGCTGCTGTATAAGGCTCAGCGGTTTCAGTTTTCATATTGTATAATGTCTCTTACTGTAGCTCGTGGGAAATATATCATTATGTTTACTCAGGTAGGTGAACGTGTGATATCTGCTGTACTTAAAAAGCCTCTGTTTTAGCTGAGCAATGTGGGAGCATTTCGTAGCTTGTCTGGTCCAAAAGATGGGGGTGGGGGGGAGGAATTCCATTATTTTCCCCAGCTTCATACGTAGCATTCCTTAACTCTGTTCCTGCCAGCAAGAGGAGAGCCCAATCCGTCAGATCTTATACTTGGGGGAGCTGTTGGAGAACTGCCACTTTCAGGCTTTCTGGGTAAGTCAACTTTATGAATAGATTCACACAGACTAATGTGACGCTTGCTCCTGGGGAGGAAAGCTATGGCAAATCTAGACAGCATACTCAAAAGCAGAGACATCCCCCTGCCAACAAAAGTGCGCATAGTCAAGGCCATGGTTTTCCCAGTGCAATGTATGGCTGTGAAAGCTGGACCGTAAGAAAGGCTGAGCGCCAAAGAATGGAGGCCTCTGAACTCTGGTGCTGGAGAAGACTCCTGCGAGGCCCCTGGACTGCAAGGCGATCCAACCGGTCAGTCCTAGAGGAGATCAACCCTGACTGCTCTTTAGAAGGCCAGATCCTGAAGTTGAAACTCAAGTACTTTGGCCACCTCATGAGAAGGAAGGACTCACTGGAGAAGAGCCTAATGCTGGGAAAGATGGAGGGCAAGAGAAGAAGGGGACCACAGAGAAGGAGGTGGCTGGATGGAGTCACTGAACAGGAGGCGTGAGCTTCAATGGACTCCAGAAGATGGCAGAAGACAGGAAGACCTGGAGGAACGTTGTCCATGGGGTCGCGATGGGTCGGACACGACTTCGCAACTAACAACAACAAAGTGTGACTAATAAGAAAGCATGTGGAAATCAAATCAAACAACAGGCTTTTGTTTTTGTGAAATAAACACTTTTGATACCGGTAGACTTTGACGTACAACTGTTCATTCAGCCACTGCTCAAAGTTACAAGAGCACTGAAAATAGTGATTTATGATTGACTCATCGCCCTCATCACTGTTGCAGAGCCTCTGCGGTCACATGATCGAAATTTGGGCACTCGGCAGCCGATGTGTATTTATGACGGTTGCAGCATCCCGGGGTCACGTGATCACCGTCTGCAACCTTCCCAGCTAGCCAAAGCAAAGTCAACGGGGGAAGCTCCTTTTGCCTAATGGCTGGTCAATTCACTTAACAATTGTAAAAAAAAAAGATTGTAAACTCGGACGCAACTCCCTTAACAACTGCCTAGCTTCGGAATGGAAATTTGTGATCATTTAAGTCAAGGACTGCCTGTACAAGCAATGCAAGGAGCATCTGCGGAACAACACACTTGTTCTACTGGTTTCTGGGAGGACATGGCGGTTTAATATGTGTCGGGTTGTTGGGTCAGTTTTTGTGCTGCTTTGGTTTAATCTCCTGAAACAGTAAATTTAGATGCTTTCGTTATAGGAAAGTAGACCAATATCTGTCACAGACCCTGTCCTGGCATCGACTAAGACAGTGATGGCGAACCTTTTAGAAACTGAGTGCCCAAAAACTGGCTCCGCCTCCGCTCCGTCCACTGCCCCGCCTGCCCGCATGGCCACTCACCGCCTCCAGGGCCCGCCGCAGATTGCCCAGGCAGCCCAGCGGTGCCATGGCAGCCACGCCCTATGCCCGCGCCCCGCAGCATCAACTGTGCGGAATAGGGCATGAGGGCAGAGTCTTGTCTATGCTGTCTGGCTGCCATGTCCTTGGCTGCGTTGTTCCGCGTGGGCCACGCTCAGGGGCGACTCTCCTCCAGGGGGGCTGCTGGAGAGGAGGGAGTTGCGGGGGGAGGCGAGGCTGGGGCAACGGCACGTGTACCCACAGAGAGGGCTCCGAGTGCCGCCTCTGGCACCTGTGCCATAGGTTCGCCACCACTGGATTAAGACTATCCTCTCTTATTTTTATTTATTTTTTAATAATAGCAAGCTCTGGATAAGAATATGAAGCTCCTAGATGGGATTGTCGGATTCGAAGATTCGGTTAGGAAATGTAAGTCAAAAGTATTGCAATTTGCTTGGGGATCTCAAGTAGTGTCCACGTAGGAAGGGTTTTTTCTCCCCCCCCCTCCCCATCCCTGCTTTATATGTCTTTCAGTATTTGGGAGGTGTTTGTCAAAAAATAAAAGAGTCAAGAGAGCAGCCAGAACTGCACAATTGAAATCCTCCTGGTTTTTTTTTGACGCTGCACCCCTTGCAGAAGGCCCTGGCTACAGAGTGATTTGAAGTCACTTAAGTGACAAGTCTTGCAGTCCCTCCTCACCTGGCAAATCTCCTCCCCTCCCCCCCTCCTTTAAAGCTCAGTTAAAGTCTGTCGTCTTAACCCCGGTTAGGGTTCTCAGTGAATCTTTTTTCCTTTTGCAGTCATTTGCCATGTAGTTGGAATCACATATCAACATATTGACCGTTGGCTCCTGGCCAAAATGTTGGGTGACCTAACAGGTGAGTGGCTGTAAAGGCAGGTATATAATTTCCTTCCCTTTGTTACATGGACTCGTAAAAATGTTCTGCTGTCCCTTGGAGCCTGCTGATATTTAGAATGGGAGGAGGTGGAGAAAACATGGAAAAATATGTCTCTCTCTCTCTACCTACCTACCTATCTATCTCAATCAAATTGCCGCCCGTCTCCTGGTTTAAGGTGACTGTGGATCGGCGCATGTTCAAATGGAAAGCAAATGAATTTTACATTTCTCTCTAGTTTTCCACACGGTGAAACGATTCCCGGGTTCTTAGCTATATAATTCATTTCGTTTCCCCCCCCCCCCACTCCAGATTCTCCATTGCTTTTACAACTGTGCTGCTCTTGGTGTATTTTGCATTAACAATCGTGGTAATAAACCTGAAGGAAAAAATGAAACGCGGAATTCTCTCTTTGGCCCAATCCTCCCAGCTTGTAACTCTTCTTCTTTGTTGCAGATAATCAGCTGAAGTCTTGGATGAGTAAATATGGCTGGGTAGAAACGGAGCCTGGGACAATATTTATTTGCAACCAGGAAGAGAACATCAAGCCTAAAAATATTGTGGAGAAAATAGACTTTGACAGTGAGTGTGTCTTTTTCTCCTGCTCATTTTCCTCCTATATTTTTTATTTTTTACTAAACTAAAGAGGGGATAATTTACAGATTAACTGCCATTCAAAGCTAAGTGTTACAATATGTAAATAGCACATGCCACCACTTTTTCCTGTCTGATGTTGCCTTACTCAGAAGTCACTGAGAGGGACATCTGTGTGTATGTGTTTGTGTATGTTACGTTCCATTGGAACTCAGAAGCCTAGGGTAACTCTTTTCTAATTTTTGGACGCTGTGCTTATTCCCTCTTTTGACTTGATGAGGTCCCCCCGTGTAGGCAGATCCTAACAACCATCATGACGTTGTGAGCTGAACTTTGCCAGTCGCAATGCTTCTGAATTTCTGAATTCAGAAATTATTATTCTGAATTTCTCTCTCTTCTTCCCTCTCTGCTTTCTTTCAGGTGTTTCCAGTATCATGGCTTCTTCCCAGTGATCCCCCCCTGGCACTCTCCTTATCCACCATACTAATTTCAGTCCCATTTTTAAAACCAATAAACCACTGTCTGATTTGCCAATAGTATATATAGCTGTTACTTCAGTCCGGCTTTCTGGATTCTTACCAGGCAGGTAAAAGGTAAAAGTTTCCTCTGTCCAGTTGTGTCCGACTCCAGGGCGCAGTGCTGATCTTGGTTCCTTGGCCCAGGGAGCCAGTGTCGTCTGAAGATATTTTCCGTGGTCAGCCATGTAGCCAGCATGGCTATACGCTACAGAAGGCTGTTACTTTCCACTGAAGTGGTACCTATTTATCTACTCACATTTGCATGCTTTCAAACTGCTAGGTGGGCAAGAGCTGGGGCAAGGAACGGGACCTCACCCTGTCGCGCGGCGCTCGGATCTTGAACCCGGGCTGTCAGCTTTCCAGCTGACAAGTTCAGCATCTTTAACTGCTGAGCCTGTCAAGCACGGGCAATTTGATTTTATTCATAATTCTGTTGCATCGCTCGTCCTGTGCGTTTTTAAAATAATTCACAGCTCTGCTGTTTTACATCTTGATACGCATTTTGCATGTTGTTTCTGTGAATTGGATGCATTTTGCTACACAGTACGGAATAAATAAAATAGATAAGTAAGCCTGGGCAATTCTCAGAGTGACGGGAAGCCACCTAAGAATGGAGCCTGGGCCACACAGGAGATCTGCAGGATGACATCTGTGGCCTTGGACTCTGCCCTCTGTGGATAAGAGCCACCCCTCGAAATCCAGGCCAAAGGTTAAAAATGCTTTAATTAATAAAGGCAGGGTTAAAAAAATTTTTTTTTTAATAAAACTTAAAATACAGTGGGATAATCCGATTGTGACCCAGGTTGTGCTGTTCTTCTAATCTCCACTAGATGGGGCTGGGGAGCCACGTGAGGAAATAAGAGTTGACTGCTATTCCTTGGCTCTTGTGGACTTCAACTCCCAGAATTCCTGAGCCAGCCATGCTGAGGGGAAAGGGAGAGGTTTCCATGCCGAGCCATGCTGGCTCAGGAATTCTGGGAGTTGAAGTCAACGAGTCATAAAAGAGCCAAGGTGGCCTACCCCTGTGTTAGCTCATCGCCCTCTGTGTTGATCTTAATCAGGGCGTGGTGGGGGGAAGAAACAAGGATCCAGGGTTCAGTTGTGAGTGGGCTAGTCGGTGGCCAAGTGACTTTTAGTTGCCGTTTTGTGCCTCCATGACTGACTGAACCTTGTCCAAGGGAAGGGTTTCTCCAGCCGTAAAGCGGGTTGTGGGTGCAGTTATTCCCATGCACACCTGGGCTTGCAACTCCAACGGGAATGACTCACAGGGTGTGGCCTTGAGACTGGGAGAGGCTCCAAGGCACAGAAACACCTGAGGCCACCAGGTGAGCAGGCACGGCTAGTCCACCAAGCCATCTGACCGTGATCCAGCGGGGCAGCTTCCGACTTCCCGTTCTCAAGTCCTCAACTTACCACCCACAGTCGAGATGGGAACTCCGAATGGTTCCTAAGCGAGAACGACTTGTGCGGCCCTCAACTCGTGACAATTTTGTCGCTAAAGGCGGTTGTTTAAGCGAGTCGCGCCCAATTTTACAACCTGCCGCAGTCGATAAACTAATCCAGGTTTTCCCCCCCCCATTGGCTTCGCTTGTTTGGAGGTTCTCTCTCCCCCCCCGGGGAGGGGGGAAGGTTGCAAATGGCGATCACGTGACCTTCGGGATGCTGCCACCCTTGCAAACGTGAGCTGGTTGCCGAGCCACCCAGGTTGTGATTGCAGAGAGGCCGCAGCGACGGTTGTAATTGCGAGGACCGGTTTTATAAGCCGCTTTTTCCAGCCCCGTCATAAGTCGAGGACCGACTGGATTCCAACGCTTCGGTCCGCTCCGAATGGCCCTCGCGCTTTGGGTTCCCCAACTGCAGATTATCCTGCCAGCCGCGGTGACCTGCGTTGACAGGTGTTTTTTTTTTCCCCTTGGAAAGAACAACCTGCTTAAAAAGAGCCTTGAGCACAAAGGGATAATTTGAGAAGCGGCTGAAGGAGGCCTATTGTTGAAGGAAGATTGCTGGGCTTTTATCGGCGGCCTCGCCCTCCACTCTTTCCCAGCTCGTTTTGCACCGATCTTGGCTTGCAAAACAGACGCCGGCTTTCTCCTTCCTCCGATTGGCTCTGCAGCGGCTCTGGGTTCCCACTTGGGAACGAGCCTGAATGAAGCATCTCTCGGGCTGGCCCGGGAACTGGGAACCGGGCCCAGAACCTCTGAAACGGGGAAGAAAGGGCCTGGTTGTTCCCTGTAAACTGATTCCCTACCTGAACAAACATGAGAAAGGAACGCGGCCTCGCTTCCCGTTTCCTGAGGTGTTGGGGTTTTTTTTGGGTGGGGGGAATTGCCTGAGTTGGTTTTATAAAGCCCTGCCGCCTTACCTCTCTCTCTACAAGTCGTCCTCGCCTTACAACGGAGGCCACCGTTTCCGTTACTAAGTAAGATAGTTAAGTACTTTTGCCCCAAAGCTTGTCACAATTGTTAATTGAATCACCGCCGTTAAGTTAGTAACACGGTTGTAAATCTGACTTCCCCATTGTCAGAAGGTCGCAAAAGAGGATCACGTGACTCCGGGACGTCATAAATAGGAACCAGTTGCCACGTGGCCGAGCGTTGATCCCGTGACCTTGGGGATGCTGCAACGGTCGCACGTGTGAAAAAATGGTCATAAGTTAGTGCCGTCGTAACTCTGAATGGTCTCTAAACGCATAGCTGTAAGTTGAGAACTATCTCTATTCTTACTGCTTGAGATTTCAAATTTCCTTCCCCTTTCCCCCCTAAAACCAGCCCTGGGAGGCAGCGATGTGAAAAGAGATCCCTTCCAACTCTATATTCTTTTTTCAAAAAAACAAGTTTTATTAATTTTCCAATTTTACAAAGCTCCAAGTGTTAAGGAAGCAACAAGCTCCTTCATGCAGGTTACATCATCAAAAATTTCCTCTCTATTTCCCTTAGTTATTATATCACATTCAAATTAATACATTGCTAGTTATAATTCAGTCAGTTAAGACATTTTATCAATATATTTTGTCTTATACGCCTTCGTATCCTGTTTTGAATTTTACCTAATTTCAGTTACAGTATTCCAGTTAACTTAATATCCAGATTTCGGGTGACCCAAAATTCCCTTCGTTCATTACAAAATAATTGTCATATCTAAAATACATTTGTTATTTACTCAGATTGCTTCTTACTTTATTTCACAAACATATCTGTTTCTCATCCTAATACCTCATCCCTTACTAATAAGATAACTCTATTCGGATTGGAATACGGCATCCAGTTTTGCTCACCACGTTACACAAAAGATTGTTGAGACTTTGGGAAAAAGCGCAAAGAAGAGCGACTAAGACGATCAGAGACCTGGAGATGAAAACATAGGAAGAACGGCTGCAGGATTTGGGGGTCATCTTATTTTCCAAAGCACCAGAAGGCGAGACGAAAAAGTGGATGAAAACTAATCAAGGAGAGAAGCAGCCTGGAATTCAGCAGAAACTTCCTAACAGGGAGGACAATGAACCAGTGGAACGACTTGCCACCAGAAGTTGTGGGTGCTTCATCATTGGAAGTTTTTAAGAAGAGACCAGACAGCCACTTGTCACAAATGGTATAGGGCAGGGGTAGGCAACCTTGGCTCTTTTATGACTCGTGGACTTCACGAGTCATAAAAGAGCCAAGGTTGCCTACCCCTGGTATAGGATCTGCCTGAACTGGGGGTTGGACTAGAAGACCTCCAAGGTCCCTTCCATCTCTATTCTGATGGGTTGAAGATCCTGACTGGCCACAAGCGGGCTGAATTTTCATGCCACTCCTGATTTGTTAATTTTTCGGCAGGAAATCTCTCTTATCCTTAGACTTGTCAGATCTGTTTATTCAGGTTTTTTCCCTGCAGTGATTGCCGTTGATAGTTCTGGGCAGGGCGACGGAATGAAGTCATAGTCCATTTCTGAGGTTGATAGGTTTGATATCTGATGTTGGATTCCTTTTTATGTATTTCTGGTCAGGCTGCCAAGGGGGCCACTGGGTTCTCTTTAAGAATCCTTACTCATTTCTAAAAGTTTGCCAGTTGGCCTGCAGTAAGTAACAGGCTCGGGGCAAACAGATCTAAAAATAGAGACTTAATGAAGTGAGTGTCGGTGAAAATAGTCAGCAGAACTTTTGGAGATTAAAAAATAGCATCTAACCAATTTTCTCTCCTCGGTCTTCAACGCAGTGTATTGTACTTAGTTTATTTTCTTTCGCTTCGCGTTGCCAAAAAGGCATGATAGGAAAAGCAGCTAAGGATTTGAAGGACTTGGGTCTGCTAGCGGACTATATTTTTGGAATATTGTTTACGATGGGAGGTATAGCTGCCTATGTCATAAAGGTAGTCCTTGTTTAGTGACCACAGTTGGCTCGTTAAGTGATTGCTAAATGAAACTGCGACTGCTTTCCTTTGCTTTGTGGACCTGGGAAGGTCATCAATCAATCAATCAGAATAGAAGCTGGAAGGGACCTTGGAGGTCTTCTAGTCCAGCCCCCTGCTCAAGCAGAAGATCCTATAGTACCATCTCAAGTCATGTGACTGTCCAGTCTCTTCTTTGTCACTGCAAACTTGCTAAATGAGGACTTCAGGTTATAACACTGTTGCTTAACCTTGACAATTTTAAGGCATGTGGACTTCAGCTCCCAGAATTCCACAGCCAGCAGTGCTGGCTGTGGAATTCTGGGAGTTGAAGTCCACATGCCTTAAAATTGTCCAGGTTGAGAAACACTGGGTTATAATGATTCTAGGCATCTTACAACAGTCCATAAAAGAGAGCGGGAAGGAACAGTATCCTTCTGCCCAAACAGTCTTCCAGCTTGAGCAGGGGGTTGGACTAGAAGACCTCCAAGGTCCCTTCCATTCTGTTAAAACTCTGAATTTGTGTGTTATTGGAAAGAACTCCAGTAGAAAGGAAACACGCCTTGTGGGGTCCTGGGTGTTCTCTCAGCTGGATGACTTTCCTGGCATTGACAATGTTCCCTCACCTGGTCATAAAATGTCTCAGAGAACAACCAACGATTCGATCCCCTACTTTTGGACATCAAACCTTCTTGGGTTTCACATTATGCTTGCCATTTCCTTAAAGTTCAACGGTTAATATCCAGGTAGCCCGAAACCCATCAGTTCTGTGCTAAGGAATGCTATTGTTCCACAGCTCTCTCATTCTGAGGAAGCTGGGAAAACGGCAGGATTTCTATTTATATATTTAAAAAAAGTTGATACTCATTTGAAAGGGAGTGGCACCACTTCCTCTTAAGCAGCCTAGAAGATATAATAAAGCAATGTCAACTAAAAGAACAATAAAGCTCCGGGAGGGGGGGGGCCTCCAGCCACCTTCTTCCTTAAAGGTAGACTTCCCTTCCGGTGTGCCTTCAGGCCTAAGATTTTACTGGAAAGACAGAGAAGGGTGGAAGAGGAGGAGAAGGAGGGAAGAAAAAGAGGAGTTATAATAAATATTAATAATAGTAAAGTTGGAAGGGACCTTGAAGGTCATCTAGTCCAACCCCTTGCTCAGGCAGAAAAACCTATCCCATTTCAGACAAATGGCTGTCCAGTCTCTTCTTAAAAACTTTCAGTGTTGGAGCATTCACCGCTTCTGGAGGCAGGTTGTTCCACTGGTTAATTGTTCTCACTGTCAGGAAGTTTCTCCTTAGTTCTAGGTTGCTTCTTTTCTTGGTTAGTTTCTACCCGTTGCTTCTTGTCCTGCCTTCAGGGGCTTTGGGGAATAGCTTGACTCCCTCTTCTTTGGGGCAGCCCCTGAGATATTGGAACACATCATAAAGGAGGAGGAGAAAGAGAAAGGAAGAAAAGGCGGAAAGAGGAAGAGAAGAGAAGAGGAGGAGGAAAGAAGGAAGAGAAGAGAAAGAGAAGGAGGAAAGAAGGAAGGAAGAGAAGAGCATGAGAAAAGAGGAAGGAGGAGGAGAAGCAGAAGGAAAAGAAAGAGGTCACAGAGAAGCCAAGACAGAGTGCGTCCTTTTAGGACAATGTACCCCTGAGATTCAACTGGCCCGAACTCTGCAGGCCTTCTGCAAAGCATGGGAGATGTGGATGGGTTCGTTCCTGGGCTGGGAGGTCAGAGGCCACATAGCTGAGGTTTTCCAGTTATCTCGGATGGCTTGTTTATCCTGGCTGTCCTTAAGGGCCTTCCGGTGCTGCCTTTATGCATTTTTAATTGAATTTCTAAGTCTCTCGCTAGCTGCCTAGAGCCCCGACGGTGAGACGACTCACCGTCCGTAGAGGTCAAATTCAAACAAATCAATACATCATGTTAGGTTTGGTTTTGCAGCTCTGCTAAGATTGGACAAACCTGATCTCTTGGCCGGGGCTGCCTTGCAGGGTGGTTGTGAAACGCAAACCTCACAGCTCTTAGACCCTTGGTTTGCTATGGTAGGAGTAGCCAGCCTGTAGCCACCTTCAGCCCAAACAGTCCAACCCCCCCCCCCCAAAAAAAACTATTACTGCAAAAAAGTGATGGTGCCAAAAGTTTGCCTTTATATGGACCCGGTCTTACAAACTTTTTGCCACAATTATTAAGTCGATCCCTGCGGTTGTTAAGTGAATCAGGAGGTTGTTAAGCAAATCCAGATCCCCCCCCACTGACTTTGCACGTCGGACAACGCCTGGAAGGGGCTGCAAATGGGCACCACACAACCCCAGGTTGCTGCCACTGTCACAAATAATCCCACTTGCCAAGGGCCTGAATTTCGATCACGTAACTGCCTGGATGTGACGGCCATTAAGGGCGAGGACCGGTTACAAGTCGCTTTTTTCCGGTGGCGTCGTAACTTTGGTCGTAAGTAGAGGACCGCCTGCCTCCGTCAGAGAAAAAAAAGACAGGAGGTCAGCGGAACAGAGCTAAACCTACGAGAGAAGCGTCTGAAAAACCGAAAACACGGCGGTAGGAACGCTCGGCGTGGGAGAGATGTGGCAATCCGAACCCAAGCCACCTCTTCTTTGCTGCCAGATGGGTCGCGCCGTGTGAGCGGCAGGCCGATCTGCCCGGGCTCTGTGTGTGAATGCAGCCAGTTTGGAAGGCCTCGGGCTCCTGACAGCCAGATGGCCGTAGATCAGACGCTCCGCTGTTTTTTCCCCCCCTTCCCAGAGGCGGCTTTTGCACAGGCCTGGTCTGTCTGGTGGGTGGGTGCTGCGTCTGAGATTTACAAAGCTGGGGGGGGCTGTATGGGGGGGGAGTTGTTCTAGAAGGTGGCCATATAAAGCCTGTCTCCAGACAGGGAGAAATTCTCCAGGAAGGCTGGGAACTTGGCAACACCCCCCCCCCTCAAGACGAGTCCATTTGGGGGCCGTTTCAGAACTTGGCCGGGAATCCTCCGCCGCTATTTGCAATTCTATCAACATTTTTTCTTTCTTTCCTGAAACAAACCCCCCCCCCCATTGCTCTCCCCTCCCTTTTGTTTTCCATTGAGCGATCCAGCAGGGGTTGTGCCCCTGTCTTTTCCTGTCCGGGGAGATGCTGAACATTCCTGAAATAAATGCGCATTTAAATGCTGGCGGTGACTTCGCATGGCTCCACGGCAGGAGCTCTCCCCGAGTCCCAGATCCTTGACAAAGGCGCTGCCACCCTCCTTGGGTACAGTCGGATGCAAATCTTACTCCAAGGTCTGGGGGGCCGCAGCTCCCATCATCCCCAGCCAGCAGGCTTCCCGGCATCTAGGAGGAGCCAGGGGGAAAGGAGAGAGGAAGGATGCTGGCCAGAAACTGGGTGGATGATGATTTAGTTTTGCAAACCAGTTGGAGAACTCTTCCCGCCGAGGTCCATCCCATGCATAATGCATAATGCTCTGCAGAGGGTTTTCTCCGCAGCTGAATGTCAAGTCCACGTTGTGGGACTTCTCCCCGTGCCAGGGCAAATGATTTGTTAATATTTCACAAGCTGAGGCCGGTTGTTGTTGCAAGGATCCTTTGACCCAGAGTGATTTTTGAATGAACGTGCTCTTCTAAAGGCAGCATTTTTCAACCTTGGCAAGTTTGAAGACGTGCGGACTTCGACTCCCAGAATTCCCCAGCTAGCATGGAGAATTCTGGAAGTAGGAACCAATTTGGGTCGGTTGCCGGGACCAGAGGCTTAGTCTTCCGAGCTTTTGGGCTTGTGCTGGAGCCCGTCAGCAGGGGACTTCTATGGAAGCCTGCATCTTAAAGTTTGTTAGCATGCTGGCTAGGGAATTCTGGGAGTTGAAGTCCACATGTCTAAAAGTTCATTAGCATGCTGGCTGGGGAATTCTGGGAGTTGAAGTCCACGCATCTTCAACATTGCCAGGCTTGAAAACACTGTTCTAATGCATTTGATTTCTCAGGTTGATGATGATGTATGTATATATCTTTTATTTCTGGATGCTTCCAAGAATCCATCATGGTTGGGACAGGCTATAAAGGTTGTAAAATAAATAAATTGTTGTGTCCTTGGGCCCTCTTTTGCATACACTAGATTGGTGACACATTTTTTATAGAGCGCTCGTAATGCAAACTGCAAAGTTATCTCCCTGAGTGACGGAAATCGTATTAGGCAGAGCAGGAAGTAGGAGAAAAAAAAAAGGTGTGTACCGTAACCTGAACTGGAAGGTGGAAAAAAAGGATGCAGAAATAATTCTGACAGCTGCCTCATTGTATCGGCATTTTGTGTTATCTTAACCTTTTACAAGGGCTGAAGTGTACTTGTGCCCGCAGGAGTAGTGGGCCGATCCGTGTAGGAACAGAACGGGTATCGCATCCACACCCAAGGTTATGTCACCGGGAAATAATGATTATTAGAAGAAAATTCCTGAAAACAAAACTGTTTTGTTTCTATAGAGATGGAACCCATAAAGGACACAGTTATCAATCGCACTTCATAAGTGAAACTGGATAGCCACAACAATCGTGGACTAAGTAAGTCAACACACTTTTGCAATCGTTGGGAGCTTTTGAATGAAAACCGATCTTTTGAAAAAGCAGGGGCGAAAAGGGAATTCACGGGGAGGGCGTTAAAAGGAAACTAGTTACTTAACAAAAATCAGGTCTGTGAGGAAGCTGACTTTAAAAGGCGTTGCCTACAGGTAGTCCTCAACTTAACAACCACTCGTTTAGCGACTGTCTGAATTTACCGTTTTCAAAGGTTTTCTGGGGACATTCAACGGATTGCTTAAAGCAGTGCTTCTCAACCTCGGGCAGCTTGAAGATGGGTGGACTTCAACTCCCAGAATTCCCCAGCCACCCAGCCAGGGTGGGTGGGTGGGTGGGGGTCTTTCCAGAAGATTCCATGCTGGCTGGGGAATCCTGGGAGTTGAAGTCCACTCATCTTCACGTTGCTAAGGTTGAGAAACACCGGCTTCAAAGGTCAGTGTAGTTTAGGACATTTCAAACATTTCTTGTAAAAGGAAACAGGCACTCTGGTTAAGGGTCAATGCCTCCTCTTAATGTGATGGAGAAGCTAATTCGGGCTTCTTCTCGTTAGCTGATGAACCAATTATGGTGGGAACGGTGCAGGATTTTGCTGCTTGGGATTTCCCGCGGGGCCAGAACGTCTTAAAAGTTTCCGGGATCTTCAACAGTTGCTAGTCACTTTGTGCGAGTCCTGCCTATTTAGATATTCCCCAAAGGCCGTTTTGAGTATTGAAAGTATCTGCCACTTGATTTTTTTTTTCCCCTCCTTCCAGCTGGTGACGAGAATTGGGCCTAGAGACCGATGACAAAAAATTAGGCCATAAGCAACCTTTGCAATGGCTACCAAAATTAAATTTTGGGGATTTTTTTTGTTTGGCAAGGAAAGGATGTTATTATTGTTTACTTGTTCATTTGAGAATGGGATGGAATGGAATAGAATAGGACTGAATAGAATAGAATAGAATAAGACTGAATAGAGTGGAACGGAATGGAATAGAATATAGAATAATGGAATGAAGAATGGAATGGAATAGAATAACAGAGCTGGAAGGGATCTTGAAGGTCTTCTATCTAGTCCGGTGATGGCGAACCTTTTAGAGACCGAGTGCCCAAAAACCGGCCTCGCCCCTGCTCCGCCCCCACCCTGTCTGCCTGCAGGGCCACTCACCGCCTTCAAGGCCCATCCCAGATCGCCAGGCAGCCCAGCAGCGCCACGGCGGCCACACCCTCTGCCCGCACCCCGCAGCATCAACTGTGCGGGATGGGGCATGAGAACAGAGTCTTGTCTACGCTGCCTGGCTGCCATGTCCTTGGCTGCGCTGCTCCGTGTGGGTCACACTCGGGGGCAACTGTCCTCCAGGGGGGCTGCTGTGAGGAGGGGGTTGTGGGAGGAGGCGAGGTTGGGGCAACGGCACGTGTGCCCACAGAGACGGCTCCGAGTGCCGCCTCTGGCACCCATGCCATAGGTTCGCCACCACTGATCTAGTCCAACCCCCTGCTCAAGCAGGAGAGCCTATCCCATTTCACCAAATGGTTATCCAATCTCTTTTTAAAAACTTCAACAGCACTGAAAAAAGTGACTTACGACCAATCCTTGCACTTACAACCAACCGTCACGCATCTCCAGGGCCAGGCGGTTAAAATTGGGGAGCTTAGTAACCGTCATGTTTTTATGACCTTCGCAGCGCCCTGAGGTCATGTGATCACCCTTTGCGATCTCCCCATCCGGCTTGTGACAAGCAAAGTCAATGGAAGTCAAATTCACTTAACTGATTTGCTTAACTATGGGGGGGGGGGAGGGGAAAAAAAGAAAGAAAGATCCTAAAATAGCTGCAACTCACTGCCCGGCTTAGCAATGGACATTTGGGACTTAATTGTGGTCACATCAGTGGAGGACCGGCTGTATTATCTCTTGCAGTGGCGTCTTGAAGACTTTCTGTGGGATGAAAGCGGCATGCGATAGTTTTGAAACAAGCGTCTTATCCCTGGCGAGGTAAGAACTTCAAGAGTGTTGTCTGTGATTAGCAAACTAGGTGTCTTGGCAACCTATCATTGCCGTAGTCTTCATGGCAAACTACAGGCTATGGTAAATGTATGACTATGTTTAATTTGCCTGTGGTTTACGAGTTAACTCTGAAGTAAGAAAGAAGAATAGGGACATGTACTGCAGTTCAAGGCAGGGGTGGGTGGAGTTGGGGCTGAACATTTTTTGCCAGGCTGTGATTTTCACCAGAATTGTCCCTTTCCCAAGTAATAATTGCCTATGAGGGGGAGAAAAAAAAAAATCACACACCCCATTCTGATCTTAATGTACCTTGTCTGCTGGTTGGTTTGCTTTCCGCTAGTTTATTAAATGTAACTCTGCATTTAAACTGTGGGCTGTATGGTTGAATTAGCAAGCAACATGTGGACTTGATTCATCTCCAGGAATCCCTTAGCCAGCATTCACATCGTTAGGTGCAAAATAAAATATAGAGAAATCTCATTTGAGAGGTATTAGGAGAGACACCATGTGGGGCAGGATGAGTAGATTCCATAAATGGAGCTTGCATTTCTTGAAATCAATAAAACCTGCCATGGGGAGGGGTTGCTCCATTCCTCACTTCTGAGCAGCTGAGCAGATCCTGTGACTCCTGATGCAGAAGGAAAAACTAAGACTGCAAAGGTCACTTTCCTGGAGTCCTTTAGCACTGGAGACAATCTGTTAGGGAAGCAGAAACAACCTCGGGTTATTTTAAACCACAAGTTCCTTAAATTGTAACCTCAAGTTTGCACCGAGAAAGGAAGTGGTCGAATCCTCCACTGAACAACACAATCCAAATGCAAGCCATACACAATTCCCCCCCCCTCTTTTTTTAAAAAATAGTTGCTATTGTTAAAAATCAGCGTGGATTATTTTATCTCGTAATTTCTTCCCGATAGTGAGATGCCATGGTCTACTCACTGAATAACTGTCTTTCATGCAATCATTAAAGATAGATGTTACTAGAAGGGAAGATACAACCCCTAACGCATTGTATCTCAACACTGTGTACTTTTAAGATGTGTAGACTTCAACTCCCAGAATTCCCCACCCAGATATATAGACTTCAACTCCCAGAATTCCCCAATAGGTGGACTTCAACTCCCAGAATTCCCCACCCAATATATATAGACTTCAACTCCCAGAATTCCCCACCCAGATATATAGACTTTAACTCTCAGAATTCCTTGATAGGTGGACTTCATCTCCCAGAATTCCCCAGCCAGAATTCTGGGAGTTGAAGTCCACAGATTTTAAAAGTTGCCAGGGTTGAGAAACACTGTGCAAGAATTTGCCTTCATCATGAACCAAAGGGCCACTTTAACCCGCCACGTTCATGATGAAGCCTTTTTTTAATCTGAAGCCATAATTAAAAGCAAGTCCATCGACGCGGCAGACGCCAAAAAAAAAAAAAAAAAGGCGCAAACTTTCCCAGCCGCGTGGGATTGGGAACCCCTCGCGCACGCGCACTTGGCACGCTCAGCCGGCCGACCGCAAAGGGACGCGGCGTTCGCTCTTCCCGCTCGCGGAGGGCCTCTTCTACGCCTGCGCGGGGCCCGGACGGAAGCGCCTGCGCTTTGCCGAGAGCGGCGAGGATTGGTCGGCGGCCGGGCAAGAGCGGGCTTTCTTGTCTTCTCCCGTGGGCGGGGCTTCTTCGGGCCGGGGGCGGGGCGGCGCAGGCGCAGCGGCCCCCGCTGGGGCGCGTCGTCAGTCGGTCCGTGCAGCCGCCGCGCTCGGAGGTGGGCGCTCCTTCTCCGTCTGCAGCTGCTCCTCCCTCTTCCTCCTCCTCCTCCTCCGCCTCTTCCTCGCCTCGAGTCCGGAGTCTCCACGCGCCAGCGGAGAGTATGGTAGATTACCACGCCGCCGGGCAGACTTCTTACCAGTACGGCGGCAACGGTCCGGGCATCGGCGACTACATGGCTCAGGAGGACGACTGGGATCGGGACTTGCTCCTCGACCCGGCCTGGGAGAAGCAGCAGCGCAAGGTGAGGGCGGGCGGGCGGGCGGGCAA